>NC_056730.1:1151140938-1151425938 GCF_019279795.1 Protopterus annectens
ACCTAGTAGTCAATATTTTGGTTACTATTTATCTGTGTTCTTAGGTCTCTCACCATTGGGTCTACTTTTAGGGGTGTGCTATCAATATTATAATTTGCAGTGATTTCTTATTTACTGAAGGGTATGATTATGCATGTTTTAGCATGTAGTCTCAGACCATGGTTTTGGTACCAGTTGTCTGCCATTGTTTGGCCTGTTTGTAGGATGTCAACATCATTAGGGGATTCAGTGATTGCTCCTAGGTTATAGTCATTGGCAAACTTGGTTAGCCAGGGCTCCCAACATTAGCCTTCACTTCAGAGAAGTATATACCATACAGGAGGGGTCCCAACACTGAGCACTGTAAGACACCACTAGTAACAAGTTTCTTACTGGAAGTGGATTCATCGACTCTGACATATGTCCTGTCAGTGAGCCAGTTGACTATCTGATGATGTAGGGGCTTATGCCTAACTCAGTAAGTTTATCTATGATCATCGAGTGGGGGACTGTGTCAAAAGCTTTGGCCAGGTCTAGATAAGTGGCGTGTACCATTTTACCCTCATCCATGGCCCTGGTGACTATCTCAAAGAAGTCCAACAGATTAAGCAGGGAAGAGCTACCTTTGACAAAGCCAAATTGGATCTGATCCAATTTTTGGAGGGTTTCTATGTTGCTATTGATCAGGTCCATGATAATTCTCTCCATGGCCTTGCAGATAAGAATAGTCAAGCTTATAGGTCTGTAGTTCCCTGAGTCAGTTGATGGCCCCCTTGTGCAGATGCCTGACTGTTGCAGTCCTCCATTCCTCTGGGACAAAGCTTGTTCTTAGGCTGTGGTTAAAGAGGGTTTCTAGTGGTCCTGATAAATTCTGTTTTAACCTACTTAATGAAGCATCCTGGAATGTTGTCAGGACCCATGGAGGTTGTGTTTTTGGCTTTAACAAAAGTGGTAAGGACCTGTTCCCTCCTAATGACTGGTATGGGGATGGTTATGAGTATTTATTTGGGTGGGGTAGGAGGTGATAGGGGGCAGATGTTTGAACTGAAGATGTTAGCCAGCAGGTTTCCTATAGTTTCAGGTTGAGTGTAAGTGTTGCCATTCATGATTAACTCGATACATTGCTGAGCATTTCCCCTAATGCTGCGAACATAATTTTAAAAAGTCTTATGATTATCTTTAACCTAGGAGGCTATGGCAGATTTGACCATCTCTCTAATTTATTTGTTTAGACTGATTAGTGCCTTTTTGCACTGATTTGTCTGTTTCTTCTTGTCTTTGCAGGAGATTTTTTCCCTTTGTTGAATAACCTATTTATGCTAGGGGTCCACCAAGGTGGCTTATTTTTGCCAGTAATCATAGGTTTGACTCGGACAGGTACTGCTATGCTACTGTGCAGCTATGAATGTGGTTGTACAGTGATTCTTTGTACAGCTCAGAGTAGGCCTCAGTCTCAGTGTCATCTGGGTTCAGAGGGGCTTGGAAGTTTAATAAGCTGTTACTTAGTTTGATGTAATTGGCCTTAACAAAGTTCTTAACATGCTCAGAGTTTAATGGGGGTTCTAAGTTAGTTTTACTACAAAAGGAGATAATTTTATGATCAGATTTTACCAGGGAGGAGTTAATGCATGGGAGACAGCAGCATGCCCCCATGTTCATAAGTACTAGCTCTAAGAAATTTGTACATCTAACTGGGGAGCTAACAAGTTTCTCCAGGGCATTTGCATTGACCAAGTCCAAAAACTTCTGAGAAAGTAAATTATGGGTTGTATAAGTTTCCCAGTTTATGGAGGGGCAGATGAAGTCACCCATAAGTATAGTATTAGGCGGAATGTTAATAGATTCTAGTAGGTTTAGGTAGGATGTGTAGTTTTCCAGACTCATATTAGGGAATCTATAGCTATCAGGGGTATGATAGAGGGTCGCACCTGTTTTTAGTTGGTTATGGAGTAGTTCAAGTGAGTCATGTTGCTGTACACTGCTAGACTGGTCTTTGTCCTTTATGAACACTGAGACACCTCCTCCATTTGTTTTATCCTGAGCTGAGGGGGACTGAAATGTATGAAAGGCATTATAGCCTTTGATAGCCAGGGTGATTTCTCTGATTCTGACCATGTTTCTGTGACTGCGCATATGTCTGTATTCTCCAGGGTGAGGAGTACTTCCAGGGAGTGCAGTTTTTTATTTAAACTCCTAGCATTGAGCAGCAGTACCTTTTGGTAGTTGTGAGTGATTTTTGTTATGCTAAAGGGTTTAACAACTTGCATGGCCTAAAAGGGCACTATGGGGATAGATAACATTTTTGCCAGCATCTGGAAGCCAAGTGGTGACAAGTGCAAATCATCTCCAGCAAAGATTCGTTGCTTGTCAAACATGTCTCCCTAGGCAAACAGATATTGAATCCCCTTGTTGTGACATCAGAAACTAAGCCAATTGTTGAAGGCAATCATTTTCTGCTAGTATTGTGGCATCATCATAGGTGGAAGTAGGATGTTACTCAAGGCTAGATTCATGCCTGCCTGGGACACATATTCAGAAAGTTCCATCATGTTTCTCTTCATATAGCCCAGTGCGATATGTCTTAGATGCTTTGCACCCACATGGACTATGACCATGTCATACTGTTACTTGTAGTTTAAATACCTAAGTACATGTGTGATCTGGGGATCCTGGCTCCAGACAGATAGCTCACTGTGATCTTTTCCTTGTTTATCCTGGTAAGGGGGACATCAGTATGTCTTACAATGGAATGCCCAATAACTAGAATGTTTGGCTATGTGGTGGGTTGCCTTATAGGCTGGGAAGCAGGGCTACTATGATTTTCAGAGTTATGTGTTTTGTGAGGTGCTGTCTTTTTTGAGTGTGCACAGGGCCACTGAAAGATGCTTTTAGGAGGTCTTGGAATTTTGGGTAGATTACAAGTGAGTAAGCATATGTGGGTCTATGTGTTTGCTCCTTAGTATTGGTAGTAAGTGTTTTGGGTGTAACATAACAGCCTGGTTTGCATTTTTCTTGTGAGTATGTGAGAGATTTGCTACATTTCTCACGCTGTTTGGCTGTTCTAAAATTAAATGGATGTCAATAAACATGAGGCAGTTACTATACTCCTTTTCTAATTAGTCTCAGTCTGAATGAGAGCCCTGTTCACACTCCCTACAAGCTGTGTGTGTGCATGGACATCTTCTGCCCTGAATCTACCCTTTGAAAACATTTTCTCTAAGTAGCCAGTACTGCTAAGTGATCCATCTACTATGCCACTCTTCCCACAGCAGCTTCACAACACTGGCTTTTAAAAAATCAAAACAATATATGGTCACATATAATTAGCATTCCTTTACATTTGTATTCAGTATTGACTATATACTACCTTAACTTGTTCTTCGCTGATTTCAGTTTGAATTCCACTGTAATATCCATCGTAGTACCTGCTCCGCGGCTCTTCTGCAGCTTGTGGGATTCCTCTCAGAACCGTTAACCTGCTTTTCAGCTGTTTAACTTCTGTATAAACCTTACATAGCATTATTAATGGTATACCCATACTTCCATATATGCTAAGTACCCCTTTATACCATTAGTTCTTATTGACAAGGTTTTTAAACAACAAAACAAATACAAACAAATATTGTTACAATTTTGTGTCCCAACTCATGCAATTAAATTAAAAATTAAATTGCTGAATCTAACAGGGTCACATAGTAGAATTTGCCTTTCTCTGGACCTCTTGCCCTTACTTTTCTGTTGTTTTCCAGATTGATTTTCTTCACCTCCACACCCCACTTACTCTAAATTTATATTCTAACCCTTCCTTTCCCCACCCTTCTACTCCTCCTCTTCCTATTCACTCCCTCCAATCAAAACTCTCATCCTTTCACCTTACCACACCCCCTCTAACTACTCACCTGTTGACTCTCTCCAATCAAATCTCTCATCCTTCCACCTTACCACACCCCCTCAAATTGTTCACCTTTACCAAATGAAGCATACCTCTACACAACTAGCACCTCCTTTCAGTACTATTCCCCTTCACCCTACAGTACTAACACTTTATTCTCAATTGCCCAAGTGCTTCTTTGCCTCTGTTCTCTCAACAAAAATCCCATCCACTTACCTGTCTATTCTTCCTAAATCACTCCTGCCTCCACACAGTCAACAGATATCTCATTCACTCATCTGTTTATTGTTACTAAATCACTCCTGCACCCACACTGCACTTCATATCTTTTCTACTTATCTTCTTTCAAACTTCCACCTCTCATACTTCCTCTGCCTCTATTAGCATGCTTCTTATCTCTGCCTCGACTACTCTTCTTCTACTACTCTGTCTCCTGACCTCTTATCAAACTAAATTATTTCCCATAAACTTTCCCCTACTCGTACTCACCCACTAAGAGACTTAGAAGGACTCTATTTGTTCTTAATAACACCCTCTCTAATTAACCCTTTAAACCCTCTCTTACTCAAGATCATATTAGTCCTTCACCCGTCACACCCCTTCAAAACTAAGTCTGAATACCACACCTACAGCTCTAGGATACTACACTAATACACATCGCCAACAGTGTATTTCTGTCAGGAGATATTCAGCCCAGCACTGGCCCCCACTCCTGTACCTCTAACAACACATTCTCCTCACCCCCATCTTCACCTCACCCCAATTCCCCCTCCACATGCTTAACATCATACTCATTGAATATTCACAGCATACGCTACAAAGTCAGTGAATTCCACTCATGGATTGCCCATTATTCTCCTGACTTAATAACTCTTACTGAAACTTAGCTTAAATGGCACATCACTGACAATGAAATCCTTCCTCCTGGATACAATATCTTCCGCTTGGACAAGGCCTACAAAAAAGAAGGTGGTGTAGCTATGATTTACTCTGACCAACTAAACATGTCCCCTTTGACCATTTCACTCCCCAACTTTCACCCTGCAGAACTCTTAACAGTAAACTGCAAACTTAATATCACAAAAAACTTGCAATTGTTGTTATTTATATCTCACCAGGAAATAACATCCCCATTCTTGAACTTGTTCTCCCCTGTATCTTTCATTACTTATCTTATAAAACAATAATTCTGGAGGGTGATGTCAACACTGATTGGCAAATCCTGACCACTGACTCCCCTAACTCTAATAAAAGTCTCCACGGATTGACACATCTAATCTCATCCCCTACCCACTATAGTAAACCAACCAACTCTAGCTCTATCATAGACTGGATCCTAGTATCCAATCCAAACCTATACCGCAACCCCAAAACACTGCCTGATTCTATAAGCAACCACCTTCCCACCTGCATTCAAAGATACTCCCTTCATCAACTTAGACTCTATAAATACAAAGAGTGCCAAAGGCTCTCAGACTTTAACCCTGATGAGTTCAACAACAGACTTTCTTCCTTAAACTGGTATGTCCTTTTATACTTACCCCTTCAGGATACAGTACACAAATTTAATTGCAAATTTCTAGATATTCTCAACTCTCTTACTCCTCTTAGGAAAATCAGGGTAAAATCTCTCTTTGCACCTTGGCTTTCACAGTTCATTCACACTCTAATGCACAAGAGGAATAATGCTTGGAAAAACTGGCTAAAAACTAAATCTCATATCCACCTGCAAACTTATAAAAAAACTCTGAAATCTCTCTAAAACATATTAATAATGATAAGAAAAACTTCTTTCTACAGCCTCAAACAAACCATCACAGCAATCCTAAAAAATATGGAATACCATTAACAAGATTCCTCATCCAAGCAGCCCTAGTATTCCTAACCCTTGCTCTAACAACTGTCTCCTAAAAGCAGCCACTATCCTTATCTCTTATTTCATCAAATCCATCAGCAAATTAACCCAGAATAACTGCACCTCCAATCTCTCAATCCAACCTTAAAACCGCCTTCTCACTCAAACCTGTCCCCAGTACTTACATAAAATCTCTACTAAACAACTAAAAACATGCTCTGTCTCAGAAAATAATCTACCCCCTCTCTTCCTAAAGCTTGCCGCTAGCTCAGTAGCCTACCTAATCTCCATCCTAATCCACCAATCTATCCAAGAATTTACAGTCCTCTCTATCTGGAAACAATTCTATACTATACTGATCTACAAAAGAGAACACTCCACTGACCTCTCAAACTACAGGCCCATAACCAGTCTGTCCTCCCTCTCAAAAATACTTGAAAAATGTATACACAAGCAGCTCCTAGATTATCTTCCTCAGGAAAATCTACTCACTCCTACCCAACATGGCTTCCACCCTAACTGTAGCATGACTACTGCTCTAATTTCATTCTCTCCTAATATCTCTCATGCCAAAGGTAACAATAAACTAGTTTCCTGTCTATTTTTAGACCTCTCCAAAGTCTTTTCCACTGTCTCACTCCAAGATCCTCAATAAATTGCCTGATCTTAATCTCCCAAATCCTACTCTTAAATGGTTCTCTAGCTACCTCACCAGTAGACAGCAGTCCATCAAGTGTCTCTCTCTCTTCCTTCTCACCCTTCCTCCCAGTCAGTATGGGAGTATCTCAATGTTCCATTCTCAGACCTCTGCTGTTATAACATGTTCAAAAACTGTTTTCACACTTCCTGCTTTCACACCTCTCTTATATAATATGCAGACAATTCCACAATCATCTCCACTTCTGATAATCTGTCTCAACTCCACATTAAGCAAACACTCTTTCAACTCTGTGGAAAGTTGATTAACTGACAATTAACTTATACTCAATCCCAAACAAAAAAAAATTCCTTACTCCTCCCAAAATCTCTTTCCCATCATAAATCTTTATTTATTATCACATCTTTTGACAACACTGCAGTTACCGCAGAAACACACACCAAGCTTCTAGGCACAATTATTGATGATCAATTTAAATTTGATCTACAGGTCCAAAACTGTATAAAAAGACTCACCAAAAACTGGGCTTGCTCTATAGAAACAAAAAATTCTCACCAAGGACTGCAGACTTTTCCTTGCCTATACATACCTTCTTCCCAGTCTACTTTATGTCTCTCTGATCTTAATCAACTTACAGTCCTCTCTAAAGTCTAAGTCTGAACTCATTTATAACAATCCAGATAGGTTCACTGTAAACCAATGCTACAACTCACACCACTGCCTTTCTCTCAAATCCATAAGCTGGCTAGAATTTCCCCACAGCTCTTACTTCCTCAACTGTTGCAAACTCCATCTTCAACAAACCTACCTCCTGCCCCAGCATCTCAACCCTCATCTCCTTCTATACTCCCAATTGCTCTCTCCAGAGCTCTGAGCAGTCTCTCTTGGAAATCCATGAGCCCAAAGGAACAATTGGCCAACATCTATATAGCTACTCTGTTACCTCAGCATGGAACAAACTTCCTTTGAACATTAGAACTATATCTATTAGTCATAACTTCAAAAAAGTGTTAAAAGAAACTACTGAATTCATGGATCTGCTCCTGCCAAAGCCTTACCTAACTTTCTTCTGTGTTACTCACTTTGTACTCTTACTGTTTTAATCCACTTCCTCATCCCTTTCTACCACCCCTAGTACTTCAGCATAACACCATTTACTATTCTGATGTCCTTTCTATTCCCCCTGTGTACTGCCTTCGTCTACTCTACTTCATTCAAAATTCTTTACTCCTGAGCTCACTGATTGTTCTCCTCTGTACTATATTCTGAGATGTATATGTAACTCTAGTACCCACAGCTGACTTCTAGTATCTTATATAGCACTGCCTGCTGACTTATTTACTATTGTACTGTATATGAGATTTTTTATCATCTGCAGTTACCTCTTTATTACAATTTGTCTTGTAAGTGAAGCTTTCTGTTCTTTCAGCTTTGAATAGTGTTTTGCATGGAGTTCTTCTCCTGAACCTCTGCTGAAAATGGGCTCATGCTCAGTTGGACTAACCCAGTTAACAAATGTCAAAATAAATACATACATACATACATACATACATACATACATACATACATACATACATACTTACACTGCCTCAGGATGCCCATATCCACCAGGCCAGAAACAGATATGTCAGGGAAGTGCCTATCCATTATACCAGATCCTTAGTAGGTGAGAATGAGTATGGGAGTCACTTAAAGGTCAAAGTGAGAGTGTTTAGTAGTATACTATTAGATGACCTGCAGTGGTACTGTTCTCTGCACAAACTGACAGCTCTTTGAGCAACTGTGAACAATGGAAGACCATTGAGAGCATTTCCTACACAGGATTTTAAACTGGAGAAGTTTGCTTATGTACAAGGCACAGGGAACTGTGTTTGCTTGAGGCTTTTATACCAGCAGGATGAAAGACTTTTACACAGTTAAGCCCTTAAGCGAATCAGGCAAACACACAATAAACCTTCCACCAGCAGGTTCCAACTTGGATGGGTTGAATTCAGCTCTCTGCTCCCACCAGAGTGCAAAAGATCCCTTTTAATGTAAAACAAACTGGGTTTAAGCTTACATGCAGTAACAAATGTTTTATAACAAAAATCAGAATTCCTGCAGTATCAGAAATCCTTGAAAATAAGTTCACTAACCCTGAGAAATGTTCACAAAATACAGAAAAATGTGAACAATGTAAGGAATTACAACACAGAAAAACTTTGCAAAACTTACAAATATTTTAACTGACTCAGGAGAAATTTGGCAAACTCAGAACAGCTTTTGCAGTATCAGAGGAGGTTATGAAATGCCAGAGTACTATTAAAACAACATAGGAACAGTGCAGTAACATACAGATGGCATTTATTTAAATGCAGGCTGGAAAACAGCAATACATTCAACCAAATCAAAAAATGCAGCACAGGAGTGTTGAATAGCACTGAGACAGTTAGAGCAAGTGCAAGAAAATACTTGTATCAACTTTGTTGGTCCAGGTGGTTTTAGAAGCAATCCAAGAATTTTAGTCACAGGTATTCAAGCCCTGCACAGGGAAGCTCTGAGTAAATTCACATTGCTGCTTGGCTAGCCCTGCCACAGTTGCACTTTCAGATTATACACTTGCATGCACACCCACACCTATGGCCAATTTAGACTGTCCAATGCACCTACTGCCTGAACATCTAAACGTTCCAAAAAGACGATGGATGTTTTATTTTTGTCTTGTAGTTCCATATAGTAATTTTCTCTTATTTGTTTTTAGTATTTACTATGTAATGCTTTGTAGTTTATGGTTAACTGTTCATCATAATCGGATTTATAGATTTTTTTATGCTGAGTCTGTATATTACATCACTTTCTGGTTTCTGTATCAATGCATGATATAAATGTGCTTTTTTATTCCAATTCTTCTGATGGGGCATGTTTGTTAAACAATGTAAGTGCAATATTTTAAAAAGTATAGAATATCCTTTTTGGTTTCTATATGACTGAGGTTAGAGCTGTCTATGACTGACAGTTTTTGCTTTATGTTATGCATGGTTAGTTTATTCCAATATCTAGTTATGATGGTTTTTGGCATTAAGGGTGAAGTATTATTTTTCCAAACTGTATAAACAAGACTGTGATCTCTAAGGTATTTGCTAAGGTTCTACTGGTAATGAAGTGTTTTGTAAGTTTTGTTTGGCTCTAGTCCAGTGTAATATTGATATTGTTTTTTGGATCTCTTCTAGTAAGGGCTAAAATGAGTTAGGTGAAGTCCATAGGGTCTGGAGACAGAAATTAGGCTTGTATTGTGAAGATAACATAATAGTAAAATCAGCTAGAAGGATTGTTTCACGTGACTAGTCATGTTGGAGCCAATTGAATGGTAATGCAAGTATTTTTGAAGCCTGCTTGGCTTGCACGTATATACAACCTATTGAGTAGCTTATGGTAGTTATTGTAGCAGGTACAAAGAGTGATTTTTAATCTACAAATAGAAACTGTCTGGTTGGGATGTGGTCTAGAAATAAATTAGATACTGACCATGATTAGAATACCACCTGCTCTCTTTTGAGGCAATCTTTTCCATAAATGGTGTAGTCTGACAGGATTAATTCAGTGTTGTTGAGGTAAGGCTTTAACCATGTTTAAAGTTATTGCTAAAGTATGAGGATCATACTGGTCTAGCCATGCATTGAACCAGGGGATTTTGTTAAATAAACTTCTATCACTGAAACTTAATATTTTAATATTTGTAACTAGTGTTTGAAGAAGTGGACTGGTGATGCTGGCAGAATCAAATGGGATAAGGGGTCCATGATTAATAGCATTATTCCTAACGTTGGAAGGTGACACAGTTTGCCAGTGGTATGATTTTTTCTAAAAGTAAGCTATGACACTGCCAGCCCAACTATCTGGAAATTTGTAAATAATTCTATGTAATTTGTGAATATTGATATGATTTATACAGAACTGTATGTTATGTACTGAGCTTCAAGAATGTAACCACAGCGTACCCTGCTGGAACATAGACAATTAACTTACAAAACATCAAGAAAATAAGTTGAAATTAAGTGCTTTATGGTTGTGCTATAAAAATTAGTTTCAATGTAGCTAGGAGACAGGATGTCTAGAACTAGGGTGCCTTCTGCATTGTTTTGTAAATGTTTTATTGTTTTATGTCTTCTAGCAATTGCAAAGATCTGAGAGAGATGTATTTTTAACACAGACATGTTAAATTCTGTTACGTTTCTGTTTAGCCTAGGAACTGAAGTCAGGTGGCAAAGAGTAATGTCATCCAAGCTAACCCAGCAGTAATGTTTGATATTAATTTGGGAACTCTGTCAGAGTGAGGCTGTGCATTGTGTATTTTGTCTTTGACCTGGAAGCATTCACTCATCATCAACATTTGCACTTGCTTTTCTGTAAGTAAGCTATCTAGGACATTGTATCTCTGTTAGATATAGATAGGAATATAGTAAAGATTAGTTTAGATGTTTCTGTATTTATTTGAGACTGTCCTGTGATGCTGCTTTAAAATATTTCATGTGACTCTGAACTCTGAAGTAACTGTGCTTGTTTTCTGAGTATTGTCTTGTTCTTTTATTGTTTATTATTAAATATATTTAAACCTTTCTTTGTGGGTGATATTTGTGAAACATATTTAAGCTCTTAAATTACTTGCATATGTATTTGATGACACCAGACAGGCCACTCCTAATAGCCTGGCTCTTGGTCAAAACTACCATTTGGATAATATTAACATTACACAGTAGGATCGGATACCCTTTGTAAGGGCCTTATAGTAGCTGAAAAGTAGGGGTTGGTGGCAGTGGAAACTACCTTATAGTCTGGGCAGAAGAGGGCATAGCTAGTAAACCTGTGCCAGCCTTCGCCAGGTGTGTGTGTGTGTGTGTGTGTGTGTGTGTGAGTTTGTATATTTATTATTTATTTATTTAATATATATATATATATATATATATATATATATATATATATATATATATATATATATATATAGCACTATATAAATCATCTATAACGTATATAAATCAAATCTCAAACTGTGTGTGTGTCAGTTACTTGGGCAGGGACACGAAGCACTGGTTGGACAGAGAAGGTGCTGTAGGTCTTGGCTTGCCCCCTCAGCTGAGATCTTAACTCTATAGTTATGCCAGTGGGGAGTCCTATTGGATATCTGGAGAAAGAGGAAGAAACCAGCCCCAGAATGACTGTGATCTCTGTGTGCTCTTAAGGGAAATTGCACTTTACTGTGTGTGTATTTGTTGTCCTCCCAATGTGTACGTCCCTCACTGTTACCAGAGGTGAGGATTGAAGCTCCTTGATTACTGGGCCAGTGCAGGGGCATCGCATAAGCAACCAGAGATTTTCTCTGGGCATAGATGTGATAGATGGTGACTGGCTTTACAGGTGTGATATTTATAGTGCAGTTGTGCTATTTTACAGATGGTTATACTAGTGAGTTTCTACTTTATGTCTGGAAAATTGTATCGATGTCTGGACAGTTATTGTGCTTAGTATTAGTGGTGGTAGAAGCAATAGTGTGTTATTTTGGTTATGAGACAAACTAATGTTACTGAGTTTTCTTTAAAGATAATCTGGAGTGGTGTTTTTGTAATGGTGACACTGTACAATTTAATATGTATTGCACATCTTTAGGTAGATTGATTTGGAACGGGGCATTTGTTTTGCTTTGCTGTTATTATACCAGAGATGACTGTTGAATGTATTAGAATTATAATATTTTTATCACAGGAGTATACATAATACAATAGGATTGCTATATTAATCAAAGACTTTGGTTTTCTGTTTCAAGTACTGAAGATATACTTAAGCTAAGCTTAAGCTGTGAAGTGAAGTATATTTAAAGTGATTTTTTACTTATTTATTTATCTTCCCTTTGTACCATGACATGTTGTCCAAAAGCTCTCAAAGAGCACTTCTGACTACAAGGAATCATTTATTATGGCAATTTGGAGGAGAAATACAGTTTATAAAAGTCCATCTTCCATAAACTGACATAATTATGGAAAACAATAAATGTTAACCTTTGAGGCATAAAGTGTATGTATTCTGCCTGTGTAGAGTAGACATGCTATCAGAGACAATAAACATAAAGCAGTACTCTGGGAAAGGAGGGGAACTATGAGGACAAAGGAAGGATATGTAGATAAAGTCTGCAATGAACAAGACTGTAGATGAAGCAGGTGTATGGAAAGGGTCACCGATGGTAATAGACAAGGTGGACAAATCTCTATATATGCCCATTGGCAAGGTAAACATGCTAAAATAACCAATGGAAAAGCAAATACTAAATAGGGCAGAGGGAGAAGTGTAAACAAAAACAGCCAAGATTGTCAGCTGGGAGATGAGTCAGGCTATAATGATGGGCAAATAATACTAGACAAAGAAAATTACTGTGAAATATGTAAAATAATGCAGGTATGGAAAAACATTACAATTAAGCTGCAGTACCTACAGTGGGACTTCAGCAAGGCAGGTCACAATATATGTATGTACTGTCACTCTAGTAAGTTTTAGGTTGTAACAATGTATTACTAAAGTGGGATTTCAGCAAGGTAGAGCACACTATAGTCAGGGTCACCCTAGATCATTTTTGATTACAGTAATGTGTTACCAATAATGGGACTTCAACAAGGTAGGTCACATTAAGTGTAGGTTGGGGTCACCGTAGATCCCTTTGGGTTACATGAACCTGTCACTAGCAGTGAGATTTCAGAAAGGCAGATGAGACACACTAAACATCAGGTATCATTTAACTGTAAAAAACTCACCTTCCTCAGTAGTGATGCATCTAAAAGCAGCCAAAAATTAATCCAATTCCCGATCTAGGTGGTGAAATCAAAACAAAACCCACATCAAACACTAGAGTCCAGCAATATCAAAAAAATCCTTTAATTTAGTGTAGAAAAACTTTGTTATTTTTTTCATGCTTGTATTTATTTTGTAGAAATCTGGTGGGAGTTACTGGATAAAAGCAAAAAAAAGTTTTTTTTATACTAACTCAAATGGTTTTATTGATACTGCTAGAACCTGGTGTTTGGTGTGGTTTCAGTGATGTATCTTATCGTATCACTATTATGCTATCCTTAACAGAGGAGTATTCATTCATTCATTTATTCCTGCATTCATTCATTCATTCATTCATTCATTCATTCATTCATTCTCCAACTATCTGTCTAATCCAGTTTAGGCCGACGGGGGAACCTAAACCTATTCTGACACTAAGTGGGTATAAATCACAGGCACTGAAGATGATTAGGTGGGTTTGGCATAATGATTAGGATTTTCTCCTTATAGACACAATGAATAGGATTTGATTCTGACCAAAAGTTATTGGCTAGGCTTAAAATGGCCAGTCAGGGTGATCAGTCTAGTAATTCTCCTATGGATAGGATAGCAGTCCATTGCAGGACATGGACTTAACTATAAACTAGAAATGTCAGACTGTACATGTAAGACAGTGGCAAACTGCATAGAAAATAATGGTAGCTTCAGCTGTCTGAGTGCATATTTGAAGATTTATCCTTGCTCTTAAAATGCTTTTCACTGTTAAAGTACCAAGTAAAGGATGAGCTGAAGTAATTATTCATATATGTGGAAGGGATTTATTTTGCTGTGCTTTGATCTATATTGCATAGTGAAGATAATGGAGCGCTGTTTTCAGACTGGAGATTATACCGGTCAAGACTGAACAGCAACATCCCTGTCTGCAGTTCCTGTTTTGAGACAACTTACCTGCATTGACATTGCATGTTAGAAGTTCAGTTCAGAACAATAGTGTAGTGTAGAAGTTATTGCTCTAGAAACTTGGTGTCCTGCATGGTTCCTGGCTTGGGTGTCTTTATCTATGGAGTTCACGTCATCCTTGTGTCCTTAGATGTTTTCACCGTGTATTCCAGTTTCCTCCCACATTCTAAATACATGTAGGTAGGCAAAAAGGCAATCCTCTAAATTGTCCATTTCTGTGTCTGAAATCTTCTGTGATAGACTGAAATGTTGATCAAGATTATGCCTGTTTTCTTTACTCTTCTTTTCTGTTATCTACCTCATACCTGCTGAGTGCAGTACACCCCCCCCCGACCCTAGACAAGATAAGCAGATAACAGAAAGAAAAAGAAAGTTATTTTCATTTGTTAAATCAGTATTTACTTGTAAATTTATTTTATCTGCAGCAACATAAATCCATCTAAAATTGTGGGTGCCAACCCATCATTTGACCAAATGCAAATGCAGAGATGAGATGAAAGGTACTATTCCTAATAAGGGCCTACAACACAGATATGCTCACCGTATGCTTACAAATAGGAATACCCTAGCTTTTTTACAAGTGTAGAGTGCAACAGCTGAAATTGATATGGGCATTTATTAAGTATAGTGGGGTAATAGTTAGAGAAATATGTAAATTTTTATATATAGATGGGTCGGGAAAGAGGATAGCAATATAAAGTCTGAGTATAAACTAAAAATTTCTGGATATACCAGTGATCAGAACTGCAGGAAATTCTTTTAAGTGAAACACAAACTCTGAAGGACAATTCTCATAGCTGCTTTTTTGGTACACATGGGCTGTTTCAGTGCAAAATGCAAAAGGTAGTTAATAATTATAGTGTAAGGAAATACCTGCATTTCATATAGTAACATTGATTTTTTCCAAATAAAAAAAGTGTTCTGCATTATTCAAATATGTAGGAAAGCATTTACATTCATGTTAAAAACATTTTAAAAAGAAAAAGAATGCAGAAAACATAATAGGTTGGGTTCATGAAGCCTCTGCATGCCATACAGAAGGATAATGTCTGTACCATAAGCATGACACTGACATATAAAGCCTAAGACTGTGATGAGGATGTGGCTAAAACCAGCGGAAATGGCTTATCAACAGCATGGTGTAGAGTACTGGGTGAGATAACATTGTGTAAAACCGCAGCCTCAGAAGCTAGACCACTTCCCTAGAGAAACCAGTGTGTGAAATCATAGGATGTATAAAGATCTGTAAAAACAAATTTATAGCATATGATCACTACATATAAATAATAATAACAGCCATGAAAGTGTGCCTCTCCCCCAAAAAAATAAATAAATAAAATGGAGGAAAAATCAATGAATAATGCAAACTTTAAAACACATGAAATGTTGCAATGGAGTTAGGTACTCCGCATTACATATTTTCACTAGAAAGGTACAAATCAAGATACTGAGTCCATAAATAAGACAACTGTTTCTCACAGTACCATGGAAAACAAATAACCAAGATACTTGGGAGAAGGTGAAATACATTATATGGCAGCAGATTCCAACTGCAGGCATGCAGCCCACAAGGTAATGCTTAAGCCAAGATGCAGTTAAACAAAAAATGTTAAGTACACATATGCAAAGCTGGTGGGTGGCCCAAACTAAAGATGGGCAAATCCAGGAAATTGTACTACTATGCAATATCATATGCCAGGCTACCTTGCATACCTCTCAACCTCTCAGTGCTAGAAATCTGGACAAAGCCAAAAATAATGGGGGGACAAAGTCCCAAAAATAGGGAAATATTTTAAATAGTGCTCCTATAAACTTATAAAATTGCTAGAGTAACAGATTTTGCATTATTATGTATTTTCTGAAGTATATGAAGTCTGGAACTTAAAAAACTGTCATTATTTATTTAATATTTAGTGACTTCAAAACTCAATAATTTGCCAGGAAACCGCAAATTTCATGAGGAACAGAACAAAAATATAAGGCAAAAATCTGGACATTCTGCAAAAATCTGGACAGTTGAGAGGTATGCAGAGTTGTCATTCCATGGATGATGCTTAGTACAAAAGAATAAACAGGTCCTTTGTAGTAGCATACTGACAACACTCTAAACTCAAAATGAAATCCATTTGATTCAGAAAACTACATAAACTCCACCTCTACTAGCAATATAAATGCTTCACTGACAAAAGATTAATCATAGCTTTTTTTCCTTACGCAACTACATTCCCCAAATGTTAATCTATTGCTTAGACTTCTGCCTAATATTTTGAACTATTATGTTTGCTAGACTTAATTTGTTTTATCATTATCACTTATCTGTTTTTATTAAACTGCTTTTTTCAGTGCATTTTTGATATCATGTCTTCCAATATTGTAATTTTGTTACATTACCATTATTATAATGTGTATGTACTTTTCATTGTAAGTGTTAAAGAGTAATGTCTTTGTCTTTTGGCCTGGGTGGTGACTAAAAGGACTACTCAACCAGGTCATGTACCTGGTTAATAAACAAAAATAAATAAATCCAGGCAATGTGGAAAATGTTTTAAAATATGTACACTGATAATATGTCATTAGATAGAATACCATGTACACAGTATAGACATGGCATGAATGTGCACAAGGCATGCATACACACAGGTACACATAACAGTGGTTCTCTGATGTGAGACTAAATGTAAGAGTTTCAAATTCTGCACTGAAACACACACTCGCACGCACACCCACACACACAGACACACACACACACACACACACACACACACACACACACACACACACACACACACACACACACACACTATCCATCAGACCGACGTATGACCACCAGTAATAGCAATACACACTCACTCTAAATGAAAAATACAGAAATGTTTACTGTGTCAAAAACTAGGGCAGTCATACATTAGCATAATTTCTGACAGCCACAAAGCATACATAGTGTCTCCAGACTGCAACAGTTGACAGCAGTGTGTCATGTTATATGGTTATAATGGTTGAGCAAAGCTTCTACAATAAGGTGCAATAAACATGTTATCATGAAGGTAAACTCATGCCCAAATCATATCCTAAACTATGTATTTTAGCTATAATCCATGATGTAGTGCCACTGTTGTGGAGAAAAAGTGTTAACACACACACACACACACACACACACACACACACACACACACACACACACACACACACACACACACACACACACACACACACACACACACACATACACACACACACACACACACACACCTACATTTGAATGAGAAACAAAGGCCCCTGCAGGGGACTTCATGATTATACCCTTCCTTGATATAATAAGCTCTAAAAACATTTTATCTTAATGAAACGGGGATTTCCCTTACAATAACCCCCATCAAATAGAATATATTTTCACACTTTAAAAAAGTATCCATCAGACCGACGTATGACCACCAGTAATAGCAATACACACTCACTCTAAATGAAAAATACAGAAATGTTTACTGTGTCAAAAACTAGGGCAGTCATACATTAGCATAATTTCTGACAGCCACAAAGCATACATAGTGTCTCCAGACTGCAGCAGTTGACAGCAGTGTGTCATATTATATGGTCATAATGGTAGAGCAAAGCTTCTACAATAAGGTGCAATAAACATGTTATCATGAAGGTAAACTCATGCCCAAATCATATCCTAAACTATGTATTTTAGCTATAATCCATGATGTAGTGCCACTGTTGTGGAGAAAAAGTGTTAACACACACACACACACACACACACACACACACACACACACACACACACACACACACACACACACACACACATACACCTACATTTGAATGAGAAACAAAGGCCCCTGCAGGGGACTTCATGATTATACCCTTCCTTGATATAATAAGCTCTAAAAACATTTTATCTTAATGAAACAGGGATTTCCCTTACAATAACCCCCATCAAATAGAATATATTTTCACACTTTAAAAAAGTATCCATCAGACCGACGTATGACCACCAGTAATAGCAATACACACTCACTCTAAATGAAAAATACAGAAATGTTTACTGTGTCAAAAACTAGGGCAGTCATACATTAGCATAATTTCTGACAGCCACAAAGCATACATAGTGTCTCCAGACTGCAACAGTTGACAGCAGTGTGTCATGTTATATGGTTATAATGGTTGAGCAAAGCTTCTACAATAAGGTGCAATAAACATGTTATCATGAAGGTAAACTCATGCCCAAATCATATCCTAAACTATGTATTTTAGCTATAATCCATGATGTAGTGCCACTGTTGTGGAAAAAATGTGTTAACACACACACACAGACACAGACACAGACACACACACACACACACACACACACACACACACACACACACACACACACACACACACACACACACACACACAGATATACACTAAAATATAGCACTGAACTTCACATATAGTACCACAATACGATACAATCATTAGTAGTATCTGTTTAGTATGTACTGTATACACATAAACAGCACACAGACATATGTGTGTGTATATAGATAGATATATAGAGATACAGCTACACATATCAAGATGTCCCGACCACGTTATTGCCTTAAAAGTAAAACTGTACAGCTAAAGGGTAATAGAAGGTTACACCAAAGCCAAACAGGCATATAGCTACTGATGTGAAATAAGAAAACAGCCACTATGATTACATTCAGGAAAGCACTGCTGATGAAAGCAGTGAAGATACTTGAAAGGGATACAGTATTATATCTATAATGTGATATTAGAACATGGACATCCTTCAGCAACAACACATTCATGTTACGATGGCAAAAAACAAATACAAAGCATTTTAATTTTTTTCTTTATCTTGTTTTTGTTTACCAGGTTTGTCCCAAATGGGTTTAGTCAAAGCACCCTTTCATCAGAGGCCCAGTGAGAAAAGCTCCAACATATTACAAACATTTTAAAGAGACATTCAATGATGTACATAAACATACTTTAAATAATATATATATTAATTACACATACATTTGCTAATTAGATTACATTCATGTGAAAATAGAGGCAGCTATTACTGTATAACAGACATTTATGCATTAGTAGATGCTGAACATTGTACATTTGAAGAGGTGTATTAGTGGGTTCATCAGACACATAGATCATGTGATTAGTGCTTAGAAATTAAAGAAATAGAGATGAGGGAAGGAAGTAGGTGAGGCAGAAAATGTTAATGTGGTTAAGAGAAGGGATGTAAAGTAGTTTTCAGAGACAAATATATATTAAAAGGATAGAGGTGGGAGTGAGCAGTGATACAAAACAATGTACATAGCTGGGAGAGCTATTCAGGTATTGGTGAAGACTGGTTGTGGGATATAGAATTCTGAATGTAGAGAAACAGTTTGACAATATGGCAAGCTGAACTTCACAGTGACGTTTATCCTGGGAGTGTACAGGAGCAGATCCATTGGTTTGATAGGTGAGGTTTTAGTTGTATTTATATGAGTTTGTCTTCTGAATGAATTTCAGTGGTAGTGGGACATGGCTCCATAGCTTAGCCACATTATTTTAGTATAGATAGTTACTTGCAGTATTAGATGACTTGATTAAATTGATTAGAAAGTTTTCTCTAGAGCGCAAACTTTTATTTTGGGAGTAGTGTTGTACTAAGGCAATTTTCTGGTTTATAGAGAAGTCCGTGTATCATAATTAGCTGAAAAAGAGTTAGGTGATGTGGTAATTCTAACCAGTTTTATTCTCTGAGGGCTAGGTAATAGTGTGTTCTATAGTTATAGCTGACTGCAAATTTGGCTATTTTTATTATAATGTTGCTCTAGTTTGTACAGTTGTGAGACATGAATGTTAGTGAAAATTGGGGCATAGAGGAGCGATGGCAGTTGGAAAGTAGAGGTTATACATTTTCTGGCTATGTTAATGAGGAAGGATTTTATTCTGTATAATGCACCTAGTTTTTGATGAGTTTTTTAACCATGCATGATATGTGGTGTCAAATTTCAGCTTTTCATTTGTGATAACACCCAGTCATTTTGTATACCTTACTTGTTGTATCATGGTGTTTGTGAAGACAGAGGTGAAGCAAGGCTCAAAGAAAGTGAATGATTGTGAAATGTGATTTTGCTAGGCTGAAGCAAACAAAATGTTTCTTCTTTGTGTGTTATTTTTTCATCTGTTTCTAGCATGTTGATTGGCACTGTCATCATCATCTTCTTTCGGCTGTTCCCATTAGGGGTCGCCACAGCGGATCACCTGTTTCTATTTCTTCCTGTCCTCTACATCTTGCTCTGTCACACCAACCACCTGCATGTCCTCTCTCACCACATCCATAAACCTTATCTTAGGCCTTCCTCTTTTCCTGTTACCTGGTAGCTTCCTCCTTAGCATCTTTTTCCCAATATACTCAGCATTCCTCCTCAGCACATGTCCAAACCAATGTAATATAACCTCTCTGGCTTTGTCTCTAAACCTTCCAACCTGGGCTGACCCTCTAATATACTTATTCCTAATCCTGTCCACCCTCGTCACACCCAGTGCAAATCTTAACATCTTTAACTCTGCCACATCCAGCTCAAACTCCGTTTTGTCAGTGCCACTGTCTCCAACCCATATAACGTAGCTGGTCTCACTACCCTCTTGTAGACCTTCACTTTCACTCTTACAGTTACTCGTCTGTCACAAATCACTCCTGACACCCTTCTCCACCCACTCCATCCTACCTGTACTTTCTTCTTCACCTCTCTTCCATACTCACCGTTACTCTGAACTATTGACCCCAAGTACTTAAACTCATTCACCTTTGCCACCTCTACTCTTTGCATCCTCACCATTCCTCTATCCTCCCTCTCATTCACACACATATATTCTGTCTTAGTCCTGCTGACCTTCATTCCTCTTCTCTCTAGAGCATATCTCCACCTCTCCAGGGTCTCCTCCACCTGTTCCCTACTCTCACTACAGATCACAATGTCATCTGCAAACATCATAGTCCATGGGGACTCCTGTCTGATCTCGTCTGTCAACCTGTCCATCAGCAATGCAAATAAGAAAGGGCTCAGAGCTGATCCTTGATGTAACCCCACCTCCACCTTAAACGCATCCATCACTCCCACCGCATACCTCACCGCTGTCACACTACCCTCGTACATATCCTGTACCACTCTTACATACTTCTCTGACACTCCTGACTTCCCCATACAATACCTCAACTCCTCTCTAGGCACCCTGTCATATGCTTTCTCTAAGTCTACAAAAACACAATACAACTCCTTCTGACATTCTCTGTACTTCTCCATCAACACTATCAGAGCAAACATTGCATCTGATTGGCACTGTACATTACCTAATAAAAACTTTTGTTTGTCCAGATGTTAAAGGATGGAGTGAGGGGCTTGTTCACAGACAGGATAGCACCTTCTTCTAAGATAACAGATTAGGATGAAACAGCATTGGAATGCAATTGTCACTGAATCTTTTTAAGACCCATTTGGGATGCAGTTAAAGAAGCAGGTGTGAAGTTATTAGAAAAACTCATACTGTTGTGATGGGTGTGAGGCTAGCTGGTTTATGACCTGTCTTCGTAGCAACAATGAAGTCACACAAGGACTTTGGCTATATAATTGTGACTTAATGAAATGTTGAGAGACTAGTGTGAAGTTACTGTGACAGCATCTTATCTGTGGAAATTAGCTAATCATTTAAGATACAGTACTCCTTGAAGCAACTAGCTATGAAACACAGATAGCTGGAGTTAGATTTTTCTGTATGCTTTCTGTCCATGTTTATTGTACTTTATTTTAATCTTCTTGGAGTGCCAGCCTATGTATATTTTATTTGGTATTTGTCCTATTGCTTTATTATTTAAGTAAAATCCATTTTAATTATCTTTAGGCTATTGTGGCTGGCATTTATTTATTACAAGAGTATTTATGCACTGTTGCTTAATTGAGAAGAGGGTAACCACTTACATTGAGGAATTAACACATTGTATGGGCCCCATCTTTGAGACTGCTTTAGCCAGCTTCATATAAAAGAGATATCAACTGGCACAATCAGAACATAACAGTAAGTGGAAGCCTCTGACTTTCTTCAGAGTGGTGGCAGTACTACCAGGCCCAGGAATAAACCTGCGTGGAATTGGAGGATTCAACAGCCAGAGCTGGGCTGGCAATATTTCCTTCTGTCACACTTTTATATAAGTCATATCAATATTCACAAATGACATAGAATTATTTACAAAATTCCATAGAGCTGGGCTGGCAGTATTTTCCCTATGTCACATTGACAATATTAACTAAATTCAGCAAAACAGCAGCTGTGCTGTGATGAGGACAGAACCCATGTTGGGTTGAAGAAAGTAACTGGTTATCTATTATTTAGTTGAGAAGCTGTATATAAATATATATTTTTATTTTTTTATAGGGGAGACAAAATGGCAATTTGAGAGAGTGATGTCCCCACAAATGATCACATTAATAACAACGTCCTAAGCACACAGTCAATCATGAGGGATTTGGGCACCCAGATTGATAGCAACCTGAATTTTGATCACCATGTTGCTTCCATTGTATGGAAAGCTTTCTACATGGCCCACCTCATAAGTAAGGGTATCTCATCCAGGGATAAGGAGATCATAACATCCCTGTATTCTTCCCTTATAAGGCCCATTATTGAGTACAACACCCTGTTCGGTATTTACCTCACAAAGCACATGCAGCAGCTGGAGAGACCACAGAGGTTCCTCACCAGGAGAATTCAGAGCCTCAAAAATCTACCATACACAGATAGGCTAAAAGTCCTATCCCTCTACTCTGTTTTATACAGACTCCTCAGAGGTGACCTCTGTCTGACATACAAGGTGATCTCGGACCCCGCCTTGACGGGATTGCTGCACATCTGCAAGTCAAGCTCCACTCGAGTAACCTGCAAACATGGCCTCAACTTGGTCTGTGGCATCAATAGGACTTGTTAGTGGGACAGATTTGTGTCCCAGAGACTCCCCCATCTATGGAATAGACTCCCTCTCCATGACAAGCAGAGTACCTCTTTACCCCTTTTTAAGTGCAACATGGATAACTGGATGGGAAATTGAAAATGCATCCCTGGGATTCCACCTGTGCCCCTTCTGGGGAGGGGCATCAGGTGCTGATTTGTCTATGCATGGGCTAAACTCTTGGCAAGGCTTATAAGGACCTCAGGGCCATTAGCCTAGTAACTTCCTATGATAGATAAATGGTTTTGTATGGCTACTATCACATAACAGGTTGGATAAACGATAGTAAAATGCAAAACTGAAAGAAGGTATGCCATAGCAAAAAGGCGAAATCAATAAGAACCTGTGGAGCTTTTATTTTGACAGTTTGCTGTTTCATTATGCTCGAATGGAAAGCAATTGAATTGAAGTGTAATGTATAGGTTATAAAAATAAAGCTTTCTGTAAAATATCAATTTGATAGGAATGGGTTATTTAATTATTGAACATGACAACTATTATTCTTATGAAAAATATGGACAGATTTTAATACTTTTCCATTATAAAACAAGTTGTGGTAAGTGATATTAATGAAATTGTTAAATTAAGACATTTGAAAATAACAGTTTAGAAAAATTAAAGGTATGTATTGAAGAATATTAAAACCCCGTGGTTGGGTAGCGTTCGAAAGACATGCGTGCGTAAATGGGCGTGCATTCGTTGAAGGTTGGGCATCGAGCTGGCACCTCGGCATTTCGTAAAAATCTACTGCCAATCATTAGCAGACCAGAGTTCTGCTGTGGTGACCCCTTACTGGGAAAAAGCCAAAAGACAAACAACAACATTGAAGAATATTAAAATATCACAGGTGTAAGAAATCGAAGTGAGTAGTTTAGTGAACATTTTTTTTTTCTATTCTGTCTTATTTTAATTTAGGTTTATGTGTGAATACTGCATGTAGTATCTATATATTCACTTTTAAATAAACTCCTCATCAAAAATCATACAAGATTGGATATCTACCAAGCTAGTACCTACACAAGCAAATGGTGCCTTACTTCAACACCTCATCTCTAGGTAGTAATTTCAGTTGAACAACCTAGATGACAAAACAAATAGGTAGGTTGATGTCATAGTGAGTGAAATCTCTATGTCTGTCTTGCTTGATATAATTTGAATCTTGTAAATTATGTTATACGTGCAGTCATATGGCCTCAGTTATTTCATGGTATGCAGAGCTGCACTATTGATGTAGTACATCCACACTGCCTGAGGAATCAAATGTCACCACACATGATGTTTAAGTCAGTGGCTGGAGAAATGAAGATATATGTAGCATTCTTATGGGATGCATAGGAGACAAATACAGTTAAAACCTTGTTGTGCTGCACAGTGCCAGATCAGTGTTAACATGACTGCATGCATGATGCATGTTTGACTTAACATTCACCAGTGTGTCTTACTGCTGATTATGCTGCAGTAATGTACTCTCCTTGCAGTTTTAACTTTTTTTTTTTTTTTTTGCAACTACACGAAGATTTGTATGGGCTCAAAGCTTTGACTGACAAGAAGACCTAAGCTTGTTTTAATGCTTCTGAGTTCAAAGATCATAGTTAGCCTGTTCATACGAACAATTCTACAAACCAGACAGTCCTTGTTCTTGGTGCTTACCATCAAATATGGTACACTGGTCCTGCTGCTTTACAGTATAAATTTCTTTCAGTTCCACTGGTGGAGAACATGGCTTTTTATCAATTAATTCCTCTAACCATTAACAAAATTAATAAAATCAACAAGCAGATGGACCTTTGCTTATTAATGGTCTCTCTTTCTCATCAGACTAAGGTGCTAATAGCTAAAAACACAACAAATGTCTTCTGTCTGGTACAGTAATCTAACAAGTCATTACTCTGATTCTTTAAACTGCAGAAGTGTGAATATCTCCACGTAATCCTTGTTCTTATTCGTTCTTGTAACTGTTTTGTATCAATGTGTACTGCTGGGGACATGTACTAGAACTGCTGTCATGTTGTGTTCTCATCCATAATGCATTTCCATTGTTTTTGTCTTATACCACTTAACTGGGATTTGTGGACATAAGCATTATTGACAGTACAGATGTACTATTATACTACCTTTATACATTGCCTGTGTGCTGTTGACAGTATGCAGATGTGTTAATGTACTACTACACTAACTTTATACATTGCCTCTGTGCTGTTGACAGTATACAGATGTGTTATACATTAACCACACTTCTGACACCTGCTGCCTTAACTTTTCAAGTCACATTGTGTGAGCATATTCATATATGCATATTCATCTACTCACTATGTGGGTATTAAACATAAAGCAAAAAAAGAAACTCAACCTGTACCATCATACCTCCATAACCATAAAACTTGGCATTCACCAAAACCCAGGCCCAACTCAGCATAAACAGGCACCAGACAGCATATCCCCATCAGCTTCTTTATCACCTACAATCCCACCCTGGCCTTTATATATACCATACCAACTTAACAACAAAGTATTTTTAAAAAACTCCCGGAAGTGCTTGTATGGATAACAGTCCAGACATCTTAGCTGCCACAGAAAGCTGGCTCCACCAAAAAAAAAATGAAGAAATTGCTCTGCCAGGCTGTAACATTATCAGATTAGATAGAGCCAACACAAAAAAGCTGGTGGTGTTGCTGTTTTCTACATAAAAAAAAACATACTAAATATTTCTGTATATCCCTATACCCTGCCACTTTTGTCTAACTCGGGAACCCTAATAACCATGCTAAAACTAGACAATTGTAATCATGAGTTTACACATAACCCCAGGTTTGTTTGTCTTTCGGCTTTATCCCAGTAAGAGGTCATCATAGCAGAACTCTGGTCCGCTAATGATTGGCAGTAGATTTTTAGAAATGCCGAGGTGCCAGCTCGAGATCCAATCTTCAACGAAGGCACACCCATTTACACACGCATGTCTTTCGAATGCTACCCAACCACGGGGAGGACATGCAGACTCCACACAGAAGGCACTCCCAAGCCACGCCGGGAATCAAACAGGAGAACCTCTTGCTGTGAGGTAACAACGCTACCGCCGTACCACCATGGCATACACATAACCCCAGGTAACAGTGCTAAAATACTTGAAGATATGCTCTGCCAGGCCTTCTCAAAAATCCCTCATGAATCCATAATGTTGGGTGATGTTAATATAGACCACATAACCATAAAATCTGAAAATCAAACCAATAATATACATCAGTTCAAGTTCACCCAAACTATAACCACACCAACTAGCTATAACAAGCTCACAGTCAAACAATCAACCCTTGGTTGGATGCTGGCATCTCCTCCAAATAAAATATCATCCCATGGAACTGTGTCAGACAGCCTATGGGATCACTTACTAATCCATACCATAATGTCCTAAAGAAACAGCCTCAAAACACATCATTACAACCTAGTAAGAAAACTTACTCCTTTTCATGAAAACATTTTTATTAATTCACTACATCTCCTTAACTGGGAGTCACCACAGACTCTCCCCATAGATGATACTGCCTCTTGAGTTTAGCAAAGTCTTCCTATGTATTTAAACATGCCAGTCCCCTGGAAGAAAATAGTCAAAGCCAACACTGTCTCATGACTATCGTCAACAGTTAAACATCTCATGAAACAGAGAGACAAAATATGGAGAGTCTGGATAAAAATAAAATAGCTCCTACTTCTTACTAGCATATAAGCAACTAGGAAACCTAACAAAACTAAACCAACTACGCAACAAATCAAAACATAAACAATAATAATCCAAAACTGTCCTGGGCCTCAATAAATAAAGTGTTAAATCCAGAACAAGCTACACAGCCAACACCAAACACACTAAGACAAAATTATACCATGGCCAACCAACTCAATATCCACTTTATATAGACAGTGCATAGGTTCATAGGTTCATAGGTTCATACTAGGCTATCTGCCCAAGGGCATTTATAAGCCTAGCCCATAGTTATGTGGCTTTCGCCACCCCTTTAGTTTGAATAAAAACTATGCCTATCATTTTTCTGTGCCTCTGTCAAGCAGTGACACTGAAGTAATCCCTGGGGTATATCTGCGATCTCCCATCCATTGGTCAAGATTCCTCTTGAACAAGGCCAGCGAGGTGCTCTGCCTCACATGTACCGGGATTTTGTTCCACAGCATAGGGAGTCTCTGGGTGATGAATCTGTCCCTCCAGCATGTTCTATTTATAACCGTGTCAAGGTTTAAGTCTCCCGCCCTTGTGGTTCTGAGGGATCTAGATTTTTTGAGGTGAAGCATAGTCATCAAATCTGGGTTTGACATGGCCTTATATGTCAGGCACAGGTCACCTCTGAGCAAGCGGTATGAGACTGAATAGAGCTGGAGTTCTTTCAGTCGGGCAGCATAAGACATATTTTTGAGACCCTTTATCCTTTTGGTGAGGAACTTTTGGGGCCTTTCAAGCTGCAGCAGGTGTCTGGTCAGATACATTCGAACGGGCATTGTACTCAATCATAGGTCTAATGAGTGATGAGTACAGGGGATGATGACCTCCCTTGATCTAGATGTGAATCCCTTCATGATCAGGTGGGCGATATAGAAGGTTTTCCTAACTACTTTAGCAACATGAGTGTCAAAGCGAAGGCTACTGTCAACTTGGGTCCCCAGATCCCTGATGACTTTTTCTGTGCTCAGTGGATTGCCACCTATATGGTAGCTAGGGGTAACCTTGTTTTTCCCGAAGGGTATGACTATGCATTTTTTGGCGTTTAACTTCAGGCCATGGCTCTGGAACCAGTTATCCGTTTCTGTGAGGCCCTTCTGGAGGATATCTGTGTCAGATGTGTTTTCGACTATGGCGCCCAGTTTGCAGTCATCTGCAAACTTTGTCAGCCATAACCCTCCTGTGTTTGCTTGTACTTCAGAAAAGTAGATGCCGAACAAGAGTAGACCCAGGACTGAGCCCTGTGAGACACCACTTGTGACAGGCTTTGAGTCTGACATGGCTCCAGCAACTCTGACCCTGTGGGTTCTGTCACTTAGCCAGTTTGCAACCCATCTTGTGATGTATGGGTTTACATTCAAGCTGATGAGTTTTTCGATGATACCTGAGTGGGGTATTGTGTCGAAGGCCTTTGCCAGGTCGAGGTAGGCTGTATGGACTGCCTTTCCTCATCAATGGCCTTGGTGACTGTCTCGAAAAAGTCAACCAAGTTTAAGAGGCAGGATCTGCCTTTGACAAAGCCAAACTGGGTTGGATCCAAAGTCTGCAAGTTCCCTATGTCTTTATTTATGAGTTCCATTATGATCCTCTCTATGGCTTTGCAGATAAGGCTTGTCAAGCTAATGGGGCGGTAATTTCCAGGGTCTGTGGAGGCACCGCCCTTATGAAGTGGGACCACAGTCGCCATGCGCCACTCCTTGGGCACGTATCCTGAGGTGAGGCTAAGATTAAACAGCTGTCCTAACTGTGGGTTTAATTCCTCGTTGAGTTCATGAAGCACACAGCCGGGGACACCATCCGGTCCCATGGATGCTGTGTTTTTTGCCTTAGTGAGGGCAGTTCTCACCTGGGCGTTGGAGATGTTTGGGGGCTACAATCCTCTGGAATAGATATCTCTCCTTTGGGGGAGGGGGAGAAGTTTGCACTGAACCTGTCAGCCAGTATGTTAGCAATGTGTGTAGGTTCAGTAATTTTCACATCATTTTGAACTAATTCTGAGCATATCTGGGAGTTTCCTCCTAGGTTTCTAACATAGCTAAAGAAGGCCTTATGATTGTCTTTAGAGTCCTTGGCGATTTTTCTCTCAAAATTTGCCTTGGATGATTTTATGAGAGCTCTTAGTTTTTTACTTATAAAAAAGTCGTTAATCAAGGGGTCGTGTGGTCCCTGCCCATATAACCTCCTTCAGCATTTCCTCCTTCCAACCAGTTACCATAGGTGACATCAAAAAATACCTCAATATATTAAAGCCTCTGACAATTTACCTGGCAAATATCTTAACATAGCAGCTGAAGCTATTTCATATATTTTCATAGGTGTATACTACGCTAACAACCACTAGGGCTCTTATAAGTCTGGCTGTCTAACTCAAATGTGACCCATAAATTTGTTTACATAGGGGTGATTTACTGACTGCCTCTGTCCATCAGAGACATAGGAACCACACTGGGGTGAATTTCTGATTACCCATCCATTGGTCCAAGTTGTGCTTAAGTAGGGATAGGGAGGAACACTGCTTCACATGGATGGGAGCCTGTGCCAAAGAATGGGAATTATCTGAGGAAACATATCTGTACCTTCAACATGTCCTATTTATGTCACAAGCAAAATTTATATCTTTTAATCTAGTAGTTCTGATGCTGTTTGTTTTACAGATGTGCAAAAGATTCATCAAAACAGAGTTCATGGATGCCTTGTACGCCAGGCAAAGATCAGTTTTCAGAAGTCTTTATGATACCGAATAAAGAGAAAGGGCTTTGAGGCAATCATCATAGGATATTGTGATTACTCCCTGTATTTTTTATATGGAACTTTGGTGGATATTCCAGTTGCTGCATATCTTTGGTCAGGTACATACCAAAGGAGGCATTATACTCTATGATGGGTCTGATGCGGGCCGAGAACAGTGATATGATGACCTATCTTGACCGAGATGCCATGCCCTTGCTTATAAGATGAGCAGCAGAAGAGGATTTTCTTACTATTGGTCAAAGGCTAAGTAATTATCTACATGATTTCCCAGGTTCCTGACTAATGAATCAACTTTTAAGAGTGTTTTATTGATGACATAGTTATCCGAGGTGGCCAACTTCCCAAAGGTACTATAATGCATTTCTTGGTACTGAGTTTTAAGCCATGGTTTTGACACCAAGTATTTGCCTATGTTAGACCATTCTGAAGGGTGCTCTAATCTTGAAGGATTCAATGATTGCTCCCAGTTTGCAATCATCTGTGAACTTTGTTAGCCAGAGACTTTTAATTTTGGCTTTGCCATCTGAGAAGTGGATGGCAAAGAGGAGTGGGCCTAGCACAGAGTCCTGGGGAACTACACTTGTGACTGGCCTCTTTATGGAGGTGGCCTCACCAATTCTAGCTTCCTGCATTCTATCATTGAGCCAGCTAGCTATCCAGCATGTTATAAAGGGGTTTACACTTAATTCCATAAGTCTACTGACAATATCCAAGTGGGGTATTGTATCACATGCTTTAGCCAGATCTAGGTAGCAGTATACACAGTTTTCCGGAAATCCATTGCCTTTGTGACCTTTTCAATGAAGTCCACAAGACTCAGTAAGCATTACCTTCCTTTGCAAAAGTCAAACTGGGATGCATCCAGTGTTTGGGGGTCTCCTATGTCCTTGTTGATAATTTCATTGATAATTGTATCCATGGCTTTGCAAATATGACTAGTCAGAATAATGGGTCTGTAGTTTCCAGGATCTGTTAAAGGTTCTCCCTTATGTGGGGGAGGTGAATATTACAGTCTTCCATTCACATGACACAAAGCCTGTTTTAAGAGTATAGTTAAATAATTACTCCAGAGGTCCTGATAAGTACTATTTCAGACAATTCAAAACACATCCTGGGATGTTATTAGGGCCCATTGAGGCCATGTTCTTGCCTTTAGTGAGTGCAGCCAGTACATGCTCCCTAGTTATAGCTGGAGGAGTTCTGTTTGAGAGTATTTTAGGTGGGGGTGGGGGTGAAAGGAGATTAAAGCTGGAAGTGAATTTTTCTGCTAACTGGCTCATTATATTGCCAGACTTGGTGAATGCAACATGATTAACCACCAGTTCAGCACATTATTGTGTGCTGCCCTTGAGGTTTCTGATACAGCTGAAGAAGGTCTTATGGTCATCTTTGACCTGGGAGACTATCTTAATCTCAAACTTGGCTTTGCTTGACCTAATTAGCCCTCTTAGTTACCTTTTTAGTTTGATGAGAAAGTTTTTATCTTTATGTAAATTACCATTCCTGATTTTTGCCATAATTCTTTTTCCTTTTGTTATATATCTTGTCTAAGTTGGGATGCTATCAGTGTGGTTTGGTTATGGGGCTAGTCTTGAGCTTACTTTTGAAGGTACAGCAGCCTTTATGCAGCCATTGATAGGGTTGTGCAGAGTTTCTAAGAGTAATTCAGCACAGGCTGACATGTTCTTGGGGTTTGGATGGGGCACTGAATTTTGACAAACCGTCGCTTAATAAAAGATAATTTCCTTGAGATAGCTCCTGTTACTAGTTTTAATGGGATTATGGAGTTGATTTTGATTTTACAGGAGACAGTTTTATGATCAGACCTTACCAGGGAGGACAAGATGTTGGGGGGGTACAGTGTTCTCTTCTCCCATATTTGTGAGTATGAGGTCCAGTGTTGGAGCCTCTAGTAGGTGCACTCACTATTTGGTTAAGTGTGTTTGTATTTACAAAGTGCAGGAATTTCTGTGCCTGTAGATTTGAGGTTGTGTAGGATTCCTAAACTATAGAGAGGTAATTAAACTCTCCCATGAATAGGGTGCTAGGTTGGATGGTAAATTGTCTTCAGTAGGCTCAAGTACTAGCTACAAGCTGAGATGTGGTATGGGATTTTGTCTGTGGTGGTCTGCATGCGGAGAAACTCTAGCACATCAATACTGTTGGACCACTTAGAAGTATGCTATTTGTGTATATTGAGATACCTTCACCTTTAGCCCTAGTCTGTGTAGCTACTGGTCTAAAAGTGTGGAAGGCATTGAAACCTTGCACTATTGGGGCACTCTCTGGCACTTTAAACCATGTCTCAGTAACTGCACAGATATCCATATTCTCAAATTTGAGGAGGGCTTGGAGGGAGTGAAGTTTTTTTTTCTGTAGGCTCCTGGCATTGTGCATAAAACCTTGAGGTTCATTTGAACTGATTTTGCTATGTCAGTAGGTTTGTTAAATTGGCATTGCCTACAAATGGCACTATCAGGGTAGATAATGTTTTAGCCAGTATTCAAAAGCCTGGAGGGGAAAGATGCATGCCATCCTTGGGCTGTTAACTATGTCCTCCCAAGCTAACAAATATTGGTCCCCATTAGAATGACACCAAAAAGACAGCCAGTTGTTGAAATCAATAATTTTTTGCTCATATTGTGGCATCATCCTCGTTGATGGTAATATGCTGCTCAGTGCTTACCAGCCACAGAGACATAGTCTGAAAGCTCCATAATATCTATTTTCGTATAGTCCAGGGAGGTACATCTCAGGTCATTTACACCTGCATGGACAGTGATGGAATCCTGACTTGAGTGTGTGTATGATTTGGCAGATCCTGGCTCCAGATAAGCAGCTAACACTTATCTTCTCTTTGCTCAGCTTGCTTAGAGGGGCATCATTATATATTACAATGGAGTCCCCTGTGATGAGAGTCCTGGGAAATGTGTTTGCTTGCCTTAGGGGCTTAGTGTGTGGGTTTCACTGAGAGTGATAGTATGTGTGGTATTAGGTGGTATTTTCACTGTGTACCATAGGCCTTGCTGAGGCATAGCTTTTGATAAAGGACACTTTAGGCAATCTTTGTTGTTTAAGAAGACTGCTTTTCAGTGCCTTAGCATACATTTGTCTATGTGTGCTATGTGAGGTGGGTGTAGGATGTGGTTTAGACAACCAGACATGCACTTTTATGCAATAATTTAGCCTTCAGTGTGTCACTGTCTAAGAAAACCTCGCGTATTGTGTCTGTCTGATTTGAATTCTGATAATTTGATCCATATCCGAAAATATAGTCCTCCTGCTATGGAAAAAAATGATTCATCATTCCACTGCACAAGCACAAAATCAATACAGATCTTTTAAACTATAGGGCCACCAAAGTTCACAAAAAAATAAAGGAAGTAAACTCAATATCTTATGGTGCTCGCCGCAAAGCCCTTTCTCTTTATTCAGTATCATACAAACATCTGAGAGCTGATCTTTCCCTGGCATACAAGGCATCCATGAACCCTGTTTTGATGAACCCTTTGCACATCTGTAAAACAAACAACATCAGAACTACTAGATTAAAAGAAATAAATTTTGCTTGTGAAATAAATAGGACATGGTGAAGATACAGATATGTTTCTCAGATAATTCCCATTCTTTGGCACAGGCTCCCATCCATATGAAGCAGAGTTCCTCCCTATCCCTACTTAAGCACAACTTGGACCAATGGATGGGTAATCATAAATTCACCCCGGTGTGGTTCCTATGTCTCTGATGGACAGAGGCAGTCAGTAAATCACCCCTATGTAAACAAATTTATGGGTCACATTTGAGTTAGACAGCCAGACTTATAAGGGCCCTAGTGGTTGTTAGCGTAGTATACACCTATGAAAATATATGAAATAGCTTCAGCAGCTATGTTAAGATATTTGCCAGGTAAATTGTCAGAGGCAATTGTAGGAGGCTTTAATATATTGAGGTATTTTTTGATGTCATCTGTGGGAACTGGTTGGAAGGAGGAAATGCTGAAGGAGGTTATATGGGTAGGGACCACACAAGCCACTTGATTAATGACTGCACTGTCTATATAAAGTAGGTATTGAGTTGGTTGGCCATGGTATAATTTTCTCTCTGTGTGTTTGGTGTTGGCTGTGTAGCATGTCCTGGATTTAACACTTTATTTACTGAGGCCCAGGACAGTTTTGGATTATTATTGTTTATGTTTTGATTTGCTGAGTAGTTGGTTTAAGTTGTTTTGTTAGGTTTCTTAGTTGCCTATATGCTAGTAAGAAGTAGGAGCTATTTTATTTTTATTCAGACTCTCCATATTTTGTCTCTCTGTTTCATGAAATGTTTAACTGTTGAGAATAGCCATGAGACAGAGTTGGCTTTGACTATTTTATTTCAGGGGGCTAGCTTGTTTAGAATACATAGGAAGGCTTTGTTAAACTCAAGAGGCAGTATCATCTATGGGGAGAGTCTGTAGTGACTCCCAGTTAAGGAGATGTAGTGCATTAATAAAAATGTTTTCATGAAAAGGAATATGTTTTCTTACTAGGTTGTAATGATGTGTTTTGAGGCTGTTGCTTTAGGACATTATGGTATGGATTAGTAAGTGATCCCATTGGCTGCCTGACACAGTTCCATGGGATGATATTTTATTTGGAGGAGATGTCAGCATCCAACCAAGGGTTGATTGTTTGGCTGTGACTTTATTATAGCTAGTTGGTGTGGTTATAGTTTGGATGAACTTGAACTGATGTATATTACTGGTTGGATTTTCAGATTTTATGGTTACTTGGTCTGTATTAACATCACCCAACATTATGGCTTCATGAGGGATTTTTGAGAAGGCCTGGCAGAGCATATCTTCAAGTATTTTAGCACTTTTACCTGGGGTTATGTATAAACTCATGTTTACAATTGTCTTGTGGGTGTCTAGTTTTAGCATGGTTAGTAGGATTCCCAATTTAGACAAAAGTGGCAGGGTATAGGGATGTACAGAAATATTCAGTATTTTTTTTTTTTGTAGAAAACAGCAACACCACCAGCTTTTTCGTGTATAGCCTGGCAGAGCAATTTCTTCATTTTTTGTTTCCTGGTGGAGTCAGCTTTCTGTGGCAGCTAAGATGTCTGGACTGTTATCCATGCAGGCACTTCCGGGAATTTTTTTTTTAAAATACTATGTTGTAAGTTGGTATGGTATAGATAAAGGTCGGGGTGGGATTGTAGTTGAGGTGATAGTGATAAAGAATCTGATGGGGATATGCTGTCTGGTGCCTGTTTATCCTGAGTTGGGCCTGGGTTTTGGTGAATGCTAAGTGTTATGGTTATGGAGGTAGGATGGTACAGGTTGAGTTTTTTTTTTTTTGTTGTTTGTTTTATGTTTAATACCCAAATAGCGAGTAGATGAATATGCATATATGAATATGCTCACACAATGTGACTTGAAAAGTTAAGGCAGCAGGTGTCAGAAGTGTGGTTAATATATAACACATCTGTATACTGTCAACAGCACACAGGCAATGTATAAAGTTAGTGTAGTAGTACATTAACACATCTGTATACTGTCAACAGCACACATGCAATGTATAAAGTTAGTATAATAGTACATCTGTACTGTCAATAATGCGTATCTCCACAAATCCCAGTTAAGTGGTATAAGACAAAAACAATGGAAATGCATTATGGATGAGAACACAGCATGACAGCAGTTCTAGTACATGTCCCCAGCAGTACACATTGATACAAAACAGTTACAAGAACGAATAAGAACAAGGATTTAGTGGAGATATTTACACTTCTGCAGCTTACAGAATCAGAGTAATGACTTGTAGATTACTGTGCCAGACAGAAGATATTTGATCTGATGTTGCTAATCTTCTTCCCATTCATCACTGATGGGTTTGGTTCCGAGCCCTCGGAACCGAGTCAGCCTAATACTAAGCTCGCACACACCAAACACTCTTGAGCTAAGCTGCTACCCACAATGCCCTTCTACCAGTTACCCCAGATCTCATTTGCCACACAGCCATATAGCAGCGTTTCACCAGCTAAGTGTCATATTTTATAAATATTTGTGTATTTTTTAACCTTTTCTAAACTAAGTCATTTTCTACCCTCTTTTATCTATCTAGCTCTACCCATTGGGTATTTTTTATATCATCGTTGGTACGCCCTCTCCTACCCTTGTGGTATCATTTGATACCATCGTTGGTATCTTCCTTTTCTGCTTCCTTTTCTCATTTACTTTAGCAGTAATTTGTTTGTTTCGTGTGTATGGATATGTCTGAAAAAAAAAGGGATTTCGTGGTTTAAACATTGCACTTCCTGCAATGGCAAACTCCCTAACAGCGACTTGCACGATGATTGTGTGCATTGTCTGGGGGTTTCTCACCTCTCTGCGAAACCTCCTTGCCAGATTTGCCTAAGTTATAGTCAGTGGACACCGAACGAGAGAAAAAATAAACTGATTTTGAAAGGCCTGTTAGTCTTACCTTTCTCAGATGCTCTTTCTGTGTCGGAGGTCTCAACCCTTCCAGTGAAGGACAAGAAACATCCCCATTCAGATCCCTCTTCACCAGCTGGTGATAAGGACTAGTCCCATAAACACAAGGCCCACAAATCTTCAACAGAACACAAAATTGCTTCATCGGCTCCAACTATGACTGTTGCTTCTGTTCTGAGCTCAACTCTAGTTGCTTCTTTATCCAGTGTCATAGATATTACAGAAACTTCGAAGTCGGCACCACCTTCGGCACCGACCTCTATGGCACCAGTCCTATCTACAGTGACAACTACGGCTCCGACCTTACTGTCTTCAATAGTTTCAGCACCGACTTCACCCTTTACCACACCAAAGGCGGTTCCGACAATCCCTTTGGAACCAATAATAACCTCGACTCCAAGTGATTCCTCGACACCGAGTCCCTTTTCATCACCGTTGATTCCTCTATTGCCTGTCTCCAAGTTAGAGACTATGGTACCAACAACTCAAACACCACAGACCCGGTACTCCCCTTCACTGGACCCATTCTTAGGCCAGACTTATAGCCCTTTTCTGGACCGGCCTGACTCTCCTTCAGGAGTGTCTACAAGGTCTACCAGGAGTCTTTCTGAATTTGATGTGGTGTGTCTGCTGGACCAGCTGTTGACAGAAAAGAGGGATAACAAACATTCCTAAGACTCATCCCACTTCGGGGTGTGGTTCTACTGCTCCTAAGACTACCACTTATACTCTTCCCTTGGATCCGTTGGTTCCAAGGCCCATAGCTCCAATGTCCTTGGTGGAACCCATTACTCGGCGCTGACAGTGACCCTCACTGAGGCTTCGAGGGCAACCCTTTGGGTTTCAGTTCCATCAGAACCATCCCTTTCTCAGTCTCATATTTGGGGAGTGGAACCCTCGGTTCTGAGCACTGTTACAATTTTTTTATCAGTTCTGTCCTCGGATCCGGGGGCAACACCTGCCCTGATGTTGCTTGAGGCTCCATCGCCAGGAGTGGGTCTGGTGGAGCGGGGTGTGACCCCAGTTCCGAGATTGTCCTATTCGGTTATGGGGTCTCATTCCTCTTTGGGCAGGCCTGCTTTCTGGGTGATGGAGAGGGTGCTTGCTTCTGGAAGCATTCCTCCTATGTCAGATCTTCCCCCTGCTTCCTCTGAGCTACGGCTACCATGGGTTACCTCCCCAGGCACTGAGAGCAGAAGCCACAGGAAACCCCAGTTCAGGGTATTCTTCCTTCTGAGTCTTCTTCAGATATCTTCACTGAAGAACCTCCTCGGAAGAAGGCATGTAAGAGGAAACACCTTGACTCTCCGGAGGAGCCTCTTACAGAGTATACAGACTACGATGATGGGGAGGGGTCCCCACAGTCACCCCCTGATGATGTCTCCTTTGAGTGGCTGGAAGCCCTCTAACCCTTCCTCAGAGGAGTCTGTCTTCCTCAGGCTTTCCGCACTCGGCCTTCTATTTCTTGGGTGACCCCACCTGTCAACGAGTTAGTCCAGCTCATCGTGCAGCATGCGTGAAAGAACCCTGATTCTATTGAGGCCATTCCCTGGAGACCAAACAAGATTCTTTCCCCACCAGAGGTTCATCCCCAACTGGTCTAGAGGCTTGCCAGTAGATGCTATGCTGTTGGCGGCGGCCACTAAAAAGGACCTTACGGAGGAAAGCCCTACTGTTCACCCACCCAACAGAGAGTCCCAGGCTGTGGACAGACTAGGGAAGTGAGTTTTTGCTTCAGCGACCTTTGCAGTCAGGTCTCTGAACTACTTGGCACATTTCACGAGGCTACAAAGGGATCTGTTTTCCGAACTCTCTGGAGGCCTCGTGGGTCAAGTTTCTGATGGGGCACGAGACAAGGTTGCTTCTCAGCTTGCCACCCTTGAGTCTATTTCCAACTTGTCCATGAGGTTGCTCTTCCTCGCAACTGAAGGGGTAGCTGGAGCTGCGGGTGCAGGCACAATCATGAGGCATCATGCCTGGATGCGCATCTGTGACCTCGCAGACTCCTTCAAGTCCTCCTTTTTGAATGCCCTTATTGAATCATCTTCCCTGTTTGGTTCTAAAGTAAAGGACACACTGGCCAATCCATTTTGGATCTCAGCTATATAAACAAGTCAGTGGTTCAAACCAAATTCTGCATGGTTACTATTCTCCCTTTTTTACAGGAGGATGTTTGGATGTGCTCGATAGACCTCCGGGATGCGTATTACCACATCAAAATGGACAAATGCTCCAGGAGTCTCCTTCACTTCTGGCTAGCAGCCCAGTCATTACCAGTTCAGAGCCCTGCCATTCGGTCTCTTGACGGCCCCCAGAGTGTTCACAAAATGCCTAGCAGTGGTAACAGCTCATCTGAGACTTCAGGGATTCCAGGTGTGTCCATATTTAGATGATTGGCTCCTCTCCGCCCCCACCAAGCATCTCCTGACCATAGCCCTCCATTACACACTTTCATTGGTGGAGTCTCTTGGCATCGCAGTCCATTGGGAGAAATCCAATCTACAACCTACCCAACAACTGGAATTTATAGGGGCAGTTTTCAATACTCAAACATGCTGGGTATCTCTCCCAGCTCACAGGCTTTAGAGGTTAAGATTGCAAGTACAAGTGATACTCTGTCAAAGAAAGGTGTCAGCAAGAGAAGTTCTCTAGGCTGTGGGGCTATGGCTGCGGCCATTCCGATTGTTCCTCTGGCAAGATTACATGAGACTGTTATAATGTCTCCTATTGTCCCAATGGTTGGCAAATCTTCACCCCCTAAAGTCACAGATCCTCATTACCAACTCTTGCAAGCAAGATCTTCTCTGGTGGACAACGTCAGATGAAAATCTTTGGTGTCGCCCCTTACAGATCCCTCAACCCAATGCCACGATGACCACAGATGCTTCCCTGATAGAGTGGGGAGGGGCCATTTTCTGGGAAAGACAGTTCAAGGCACGTGGTCCAGATTAGAGGCCAACCTGCATATCATGTTCTGGAGTTGAGAGTGGTGCTGTTGGCATTGCAGGCATTACATCCGCTCCTTCCATCAGGAATGATTGTGATTCAGTCAGAAAATATGTCAGTAGTCTGGTACATAAACAAACAAGGAGAGACCAATATCTACCCCCTGTGTCGGGAGACCATGAGAATTTGGCACTGGGCGAGAGCTTCCAACCACTGTCTTATAGCAACGCATATCCCGAGGAGCTCCAATGTGATTGCGGACAGGCTGAGCAGATGCATTCTCCTTCCACACAAGTGGTCTCTCAATTCAAAGGTGAAGGCAGAAATTTTCAGCCGGTGGGGCCAGCCTTGCTGCAATCTCTTCACTTCCCCTTTGAACAACAAATGCAGCAGCTTCTTTGTCCTTTTTCCCCCAAAAGGGGAGTCCCTGAGAGATGCTTTGACTCACGATTGGCCCACGGGTCTCCTCTATGTTTATCCTCCAATTCCCTTGATACTCCTGTTTTTGAAGAAAGCAATTCGGTTGAGATTGCTCCATTCTGGCCTCAACAAGTGTGGTTCCCCTTCCTCCGGCCTTACCTGTTACAACCTTCATGGATCCTGGAAACTCATCCGGACTTAATCTCTCACCCCCAAGGGTTGACTCTCCAGAATCTGTCTACTCTCAGGCTGACAACTTGGTTTCTCCACTTCCATTAGTCATCAGGCAGGAAACCCACTCCTCACCTGTTTGCAATATTATTCTGGCCTCCCTTAAGCCATCCACCAGAAAACTCTACAGAGATAAGTGGAAAAGGTTCACTCTCTGGTCTAAAGAACAGATGTTAGACCCCCTCTCAGCTCCTTTTTTGAGAATGGAGCATCAGCTTCTACCATTCGAGTACTTTTCATCTCCTTCTCTGGACCAAAAATGGGATGTGTCATATCAAAAGTCACTTTATCAAAATGGCTCATTGCCTTTTCATACTCACAAGCAAATGAGACTAAACCTGCCAATATCAAAGCACATTCAATGAAAGCCATAGCAACTTCTGTTGCTTTTCACTCCAGAGCCTCTATGGATGCCATTTGTGCAGCAGCTATTTGGGCTAAACCTCACACTTTCATCAAATATTACAAATTGGACATAGTCTCTAGGGGAAGAGTAGCCTTTGGCTCAAAGGTACTCAGGAATGTTCTTCCGTAAGGGCCACCCAGGTTTTCAAGTAGCTTGGGATTCTGTCCCATCAGTGATGAATGGGAAGAAGATTAACAACATCAGATAAAGAAGTTATGTCTTACCATAACGTTCCATCTGAGTTGTTGATCTTCTTCCATTCATCACATCCCACCCTCCATCCAGCACTAAAGGCTCCTGGTGGATCTTATGGGTCCTTTTGGGGTTTTCAGGGTTTTGCACAATAATGGCCTCTGCTTTTTACTTCTATATGTTTCATGCAAACTCGATCTGAGGTAACTGGGAGAAGGGCATTGTGGGTAGTTGCTTAGCTCGAGAGTTTTTGGTGAATGCAAGCTTGGTATTAGGCCGACTTGGTTCCAAGGGCTCAGTACCAAACCCATCAGCGATGAATGGAAGAAGATCAACAACACAGATGGAACGTTATGGTAAGACATAACTTCTTTTTGTGTTTTTAGCTGTTAGTACCTTAGTCTCATGAGAAAGAGAGACCATTAATAAGCAAAGGTCCCATCTGCTTGTTGATTTTATTAATTTTGTTAATGGTTAGAGGAATTACTTGATGAAAAGCCATGTTCTCCACCAGGTGGAACTGAAAAAAAATTTATACTGTAAAGCAGCATGACCAGTGTACCATATTTGATGGTAAGCACCAAGAACAAGGACTGGTTGTTTTGTAGAATTGTTCGTATGAACAGGCTAACTATGATCTTTGAACTCAGAAGCATTAAAAAGAAGCTTAGATCTTCTTGCCAGTCAAAGTTTTGAGCTCATACAAATCTTCATGTAGTTGCAAAAAAAAAAAAAAGCTGAAACTGCAAGGAGAGTACATTATTGCAGCATAATCAGCAGTAGGACACACTGGTGAATGTTAAGTCAAACATGCATGCAGCCATGTTAACACCGATCTGGCACTGTGCAGCACAGCAAGGTTTTAACTGTATTGGTCTCCTATATCTTGTTAAATCTATGCACCCCATAAGAATGCTACATATAACTTCATTTCTCCAGCCACTGACTTAAACATCATGTGTGGCGACATATAATTGCTCAGGCAGTGTGCATGTACTACATCAACAGTGCAGCTCTGCATACCATGAAATGACTGGGGCCGTATGACTGCACATATAACATCATTTACAAGATTCAGTTATATCAGGAAAGACAGACATACATATTTCACTCACCATAGAGTGTCTGTCTATGAAATCTACCTACCTATCTGTTTGTTTTGTCATCTGGGTTATTCAACTGAAATTACTACCTAGAGATGAGGTGTTGAAGTAAGGCACCATTTGCTTGTGTAGGTACTAGCTTGGTAGATACCCAATCTTGTATGATTTTTGATGAGGAGTTTATTTAAAAGTGAAGATATAGATACTACATGCAGTATTCACACATAAACCTAAATTAAAATAAGACAGAATAGAAAAAATAAAAAAATAATGTTCACTAAACTACTCACTTCGATTCCTCACACCTGTGATATTTTAATATTCTTCAATGTATACCTTTAATTTTTCTAAACTGTTATTTTCAAATGTCTTAATTTAACAATTTCATTAATATCACTTACCACAACTTGTTTTATAATGGAAAAGTATTAAAATCTGTCCATATTTTTCATAAGAATAATAGTTGTCATGTTCAATAATTAAATAAGCCATTCCTATCAAATTGATATTTTACAGAATGCTTTATTTTTATAACCTATACATTATACTTCAATTCAATTGTGTTCCATTCGAGCATAATGAAATAGCAAACTGTCAAAATAAAAGCTCCACAGGTTCTTGTTGATTTTTCCCTTTTGCTATGGCATACCTTCTTTCAGTTTTGCATTTTACTATCGTTTATCCAACCTGTTATGTGATAGTAGCCATACAATTGGCCAAGCTTCTGGTGTCATTCTAAGGGGATCCAGTATCTGTCTGCCTGGGATGACATGATTGACAAACCACAATGCTTTGCCAGAGATAGCCTGCACCTGTAGTCCTTGGGATTCTGGATACTGGCTAAGGCTCTTGCCACCACTATAGTGCCTTTTTTAGGCAAGGTTCAAATGACAAATTCACCACCATAACAGGTACAAACAAGCAAAATCTGAGGGTAATGCTACTTAATGCTAAAAGTCTAAACCTCAAAATGGACTCACTCGAGGCACTCCTTAAAATGGAGAACATCAACATTTGTGCAGTGACAGAGACCTGGTTCAAGGCTCCAGAGAGCACCCCTGCATTACCAGGCTATAATTCATACCCACCTTTCGGCCACCTAACCTGTGTCCATATTCATTAAGGATATCCACACCGCCCGGCTAGTTGCTCAGCACAATGCATCCGAGATTATCCAAGTGCAACTAACTCTGGGCAAGACCACAATCCAAATTGTAGCTTGCTACAGATCCCTACCATGCCCCAGGATTCCCACTCCTCATTCCTTGATACACTGGAAAATATTAGGGTACAACCTAACACCCTAATAATGGGTGATTTCAACTACCCCACCATTAACTGGGAAAATGACTCATGTACCAACTCTTGTGCTCAACATTTTCTGGAATTCATAAATTCCAATACTTTCGATCAACTTATCCACACTCCCACCAGGGGCAGCAATATCCTAGACCTGGTCATTACCAACATGGGCAATTGGTGTTCCACACCAGAGGTCAATTCCTCGTGGGTCAGATCCGACCGCAAGCTAATCACCCTAGACATCCACATCCCACTCTCACCCCCCATTAGGGAAAACACTGTAAAAAATTTCTCCAAAGCCAACTTCTGCTTCTTAAGACAGAAGTGGCAAACTTCATGACACCCATGCTGACGGACAATAGAGGTACAACTGCTGAATCCTATACACATGCACTTTATAAGCACTTACACAAGTGCATGGATCTTGCAATCCCTAACAGAACCAAGATGCTATCCTCCAAAAAAAAGGAAGCCAATCTGGTGGTCCCCTACCATAAACAAACTCTAGAACAGAATAAACTGTTGCAAAAAAGAGTAAAATCCCATGATTGGAGGAACTCTGTAGTCATTCTCAGTAAGAAGCTGAGATCCCTCATAAAATCCTCCAAAGCTAGTTACAAAAACAAAATCACCACTAATTCTAAAGACAACCACAAAGCATTCTATAGCTATGTCAAGAATCTCAATGGCAACAATCAGATCTGCTCTGAGTTACAGCACAATGGCATTAAATATACAGAACCAACTGATATTGCCAACATCCTGGCAGATAGGTTCAGTGCTAACTTTACCCCTATCTCATCTCCTAAAGGGCCCATCTCTATACCAGAAGAATGCAAAGTTCTTGTAATCATGGCTGCACAGGTAAAAAACACACTCTCCAAAGTCAAGAACACAGCATCCATGGGGCCTGACAACATCCCAGGCTGCGTTCTACATGAAATACAGAACAAACTGGCACCCCACCTAAGTACCATGTTCAATCAGAGCCTCACCCCAGGCTTTGTGCCCACTGAATGGCGCACAGCAACGGTTATCCCACTCCACAAATGGGGAGCCACCACGGACCCCGGGAACTACTGCCCCATTAGCCTGACGAGTCTGGTCTGCAAGGCTATGGAACGTATCATCATGGAACTTATAAACAATGACATTGATAGTCTCCAAACTTTGGACCCTACCCATTTCAGGTTTGTAAAAGGCAGATCATGTCTCTTAAACCTGATAGACTTCTTTGAAGCAGTCACCAAAGGGGTAGATGAGTGTAAGGTGGTTCACACAGCCTATCTAGATCTTGCCAAGGCTTTTGACACCATCCCCCACTCTGGAATTATAGATAAACTCCCTAAACTAGGTATAAATCCCTATGTCACAAGATGGGTTGCCATCTGGCTCACTGACAGAACCCACACTGTGAAAGTAGCAGACTCTAAATCCAACTTCAGACCAGTGACAAGTGGAGTACCACAGGGTTCAGTCCTGGGTCCTCTCCTGTTTGGTATCTACTTCTCTGAAGTACAGGCTAACACAGAAGGTCTTTGGCTAACAAAGTTTGCAGATGACTGCAAACTAGGAGCCATAATCAAAACTCCTAATGATGTGGACATCCTACAAAAGGGCCTCACTGAGACAGATGCCTGGTGTCAAAGCCATGGCCTCAAGCTCATTGCCAAAAAGTGCATTGTCATACCCTTTGGTAAAAACGCTGTACCCATGAACTACCACATAGGTGGTAGTGTACTTAACACCGAAAGTGTGATAAGAGACCTTGGGACAGAGGTGGATGGTAGTCTCTCCTTTGATAATCACATCGCCACAGTAGTCAGGAAATTCTTGTATGTGGCACACCTCATCAGAAAAGGTTTCTCACCCAGGAAAAAAGAGGTCATTGTTCCCCTCTACTCATCATTCATTTGACCTATTATAGAGTACAATGTCCCTTTTGGTATGTACCTCACAAGACATCTACAACAACTGGAAAGGCCACAGAAATACCTCACAAAGAGGATTACTGGCCTCAAACAGATGCCCTACACAGACCATCTCAAAAAATTCCAGCTTTACTCTGTCGCATATCATCTACTCAGAGGCAATCTCTGCCTAACATACAAGGCTATGTCAAACCCAGAGCTGTTGGACATGCTCCACTTAAAGAAATCCCAATCCCTCCAAGCTACATGCTCTAGTGACCTAAACCTTGTCACCACAATAAACAGAACATGCTGGAGGGATAGACTCCTGTCCCAGAGACTTCCCATACTCTGGAACAAGCTACCTATCTATATCAAACAAAGCTCCTTGTTAGCACTCTTCAAGAAAAATCTTGATGATCGGATGGGAGATAGGAAATTCACCCCGGGGATCACTTCTGTGGCTCTGCTTGACAGGGGCACAGGAAAATAATTTTCTTGGGTGGAAAAAGCCAGGATACCGTTTGGCTAGGCTTATATAGGCCCTACGGCCAATAGCCTAGTACCTACCTATGAACCTATGAACTAATTAACAAAACCATTTATCTATCGTAGGATCATAGGGTCATAGGAAGTTACTAGGCTAATGGCCCTGAGGTCCTTATAAGCCTTGCCAAGAGTTTAGCCCATGCATAAACAAATCAGCACCTGATGCCCCTCCCCAGAAGGTACATGGGTGGAATCCCAGGGATACATTTTCAATTTCCCATCCAGTTATCCATGTTGCACTTAAAAAGGGGTAAAGAGGTACTCTGCTTGTCATGGAGAGGGAGTCAGATGGTGGAGTCTCTGTGACACAAATCTGTCCCACCAACAAGTCCTATTGATGTCACAGACCAGGTTGAGGCCATGTCTGTGGGTTACCTGAGTGGAGCTTGACTTGCGGATGTGCAGCGGTCCCATCAAGGCAGGGTCCAAGATTGCCTTCTATGCCAGACAGAGGTCACCTCTGAGGAGTCTGTATAAAACAGAGTAAAGGGATAGGACTTTTAGCATATCTGTGTATGATAGATTTTTGAGGCTCTGGATTCTCCTGGTGAGGAACCTCTGTGGTCTCTCCAGCTGCTGCATGTGCTTTGGGGTGTTGTACTCAATAATGGGCCTTATAAGGGAAGAATACAGGGATGTTATGACCTCCTTGTCCCTGGATGAAATACCTTTACTTATGAGGTGGGCCATGTAGAAAGCTTTTCGTACAATGGAAGCAACATGGTGGTCAAAAGTCAGGTTGCTATCAATCTGGGTGCCCAAATCCCTCATGACTGACTGTGTGCTTAAGACGTTGTTATTAATGTAATCATTTGTGGGGACATCACTCTCCCCAAAGGGGATGATGATGCATTTTTTTGTATTCAGCTTGAGGCCATGTTTCTGGCACCAGTCATTTGTTTGGGTGAGATCCTCATGGAGGATGTCCACGTCACTAGGGGAATTGATGACAGCTCCCAGCTTGCAGTCATTTGCAAACTTTGTCAGCCATGGCCCACTGGTTTTGGCCTACACCTAAATCTTATATCCTAAATAAAAGAGGCTCTAAGATTGAACCCTGAGGTACACCACTTGATACAGGTCGACTGCTTGAGGTGGCTTTCCCTATTTTGACAAGGTGGGTTCTATCAGTGAGCCAGTTAGTTACCCATCTGGTAATATATTGATTGATGCCTAGTTGAGAGAGTTTATCTATTATGCCTGAGTGGGGAAGAGTGTTGAAGGCCTTGGTCAGGTCAAGGTAGGTGGGGTGCACTGTCTTCCCCTCATCCATGGCTTTGGTGACTGTCTCAAAAAAGTCGACCAAATTTAACAGACATGACCTCCCCTTGATGAAGCCAAACTGTGTGGGATCGAGTGTTTGGAGTTTGCCAATATCCTTGTTAATGAGGTCCATGATAATCTGTTCCATGGCCTTGCAGATCAGGCTAGTTAGGCTGATGGGTCTATAATTTTCTGGATTGGTGGATGCTCCACCTTTGTGTAAAGGGATGACAGTGGCTGTCCTCCACTCAGCTGGGACAAAGCCAGTACTCAGGCTTTCATTGAATAGGGTGCCTAGTGGTGCTGCAAGTTCCTGCCTGAGTTCATGTAGGATGCATCGCAACCGGGAATGTTATTGGGTCCCATAGAGGCTGTATTTTTTGTCTTTGAGATAGAGCAGTGATTACCTGATCCCTAGACATAAGGGGAAGGGGGCATGTACTGGGAATGTCCTGATTTACTGATGGGGGCGGCAGAGGGGTGAAATTTTCACTGAATCTGTCAGCCAGAAGATTTGTTATTAACTACAGCATTTGTATATGTGGTGTCCTTTACCACCAGTTCTGAACAGATCTGGATGCTAACATTGAGATTACAGACATATGTGAAGAAGGCTGCCTCTAGCAGATGTGGCCAACTTGGACTCAAAGTTTGCTTTGGAGGATTTCACTAGTGCTCTTATTTGCTTGTTTAGGCTAAGGATAGATTGCTTCCAATTGGGCACCTGCTCTTCTTGGTCCTGGACATCAATTTTTTTTCTTTTGTTATAGAGTTTATTTATTGCAGATGTCCACCAGACAGGTTTACTCTTCCTTGCAGAGGATGATTTAGTCCTGTCAGGCATTCCTGATTCCATGCATCTATATAAATGTTCATACAGTAATTTTGTATAGTTTTGGATACTGGTGCCAGTTCCTAGAGAGGGGGAGGGGGCTGTGAAGCTGTTTATACCATCCCTCAGGGGGCTGTAATCAGCTTTGGAAAAGTCTTTTTGTTTGACACTAGCTAGAGGGGGATGGGGGGAGATGGTGACTTTGAACGTGACTGCTTTATGGTCTGATCTTACAAGGGAGGATGATACTGCAGGGATGCTGCAGTGGTTACTCATGTTTGTTAATACCAAGTCCAAGATATTATCACCTGTTGTGGGGGCATCGACTAGCTGTTCCAAAGCATTTGCATTGACAAAATTGAGGAATTTCTGAGCATTTGTGTTTTGGCAATAGTAGTTCTTCCAGTCTATGTTTGGGTAGTTAAAGTCACCCAGGATCAGGGTAAAGGGTTGAAGCTTGATAGATTTGAAGAGGTCTAGATAGGCATTTTGGGCATTTTGGGTCAAATTTAGGGGCCAGTAGCTAGCTATGATTGGTATAGATGTTTTGTCAATGGTCAACTGCACCTGGAGTGTCTCCTGTACATCATACTGTTTGACCGGCCTGGAGGTATGTACGTCTTTAACATATATTAAAACTCCACCTCCTTTGGTTTTACTACCCTCAGTTTGGGGTCTGAATATATGATAAGATGAGTAAACAGGTATGGCTGAGGTGCTCTCTGCAGCTTTGAACCAGGTTTCTGTAACTGCGCAGATGTCAGCATTTTACAGGGTTAAGAATGCTTGTGATGAGTGCAGTTTCATGTTTAGACTCCTATCATTTAGCAGCATGACCTTTAATTTGGGTTTTGTTGAAAGTTTTATGTTGGTAGTTTTAACCTCATAACTTTTTCTAAAAAAGGCACTATGGGGGAGGCAAGTGCCTTTGCCAGAAGATTGAAGTCCAAGTGAGACAGATGCAGGCCATCTCTGGCAAAGCATCGTGGTCTCTCAATCATATCTTCCCAGGATGTCAGGTACTGGATCTCCATGGAATGACACCAGAAACTAAGCCAATTGTTAAAGTCAATCATTTTCTGTTTGTATTGAGGCATCATTCTGGGTGATGGTAGAATGCTGCTTAAGGCTAGCGACATACCTGCCTGGGACACATATTCAGCGAGTTCAGTCATGTCTCTCTTCATATAGTCCAGGGAGGTATGTCTCAAGTTATTCACACCGAAATGGACTATGACAGAGTCATAACTGTACCTGTTGCTGAGAGACTTGAGTGCATGTGTGATATGGCAGATTCTTGTCCTGACAGACAACTAACCGTGACTTTCTCCTTATCCAGCCTGGTGAGAGGCACATCTGTGCGTCTCACAATGGAGTCTCCTATGACTAATGTGCTGGAATTATGGTTAAGCCTTAGTCTATCGATATACAGAAACATAAATATGCACACACATGAATTCTATCACTGGATACATTAATTAATGTTCTAGAGTTTGAGTGGCAGCTGGGGACACTACTAGACCCCATTATTAAATACCTAGGTTTAAATGGATGTATATCCATGCACCAAAAAAACAAAATGTTGAATGGCAAGTGATTGAATACAACTGATCAACCACCAGCCATTTGAAAAATAGAAGAAACAAAGTTAAGCTTTTTTGTGGGGAGTCCCCTGCACCCTAATATCCTCTGCTAATTATATATACCAACTCCATGATCATACAGTAGTGGGGAAAGGCCAAATTCCCTGATTCCCACTATACCGTAATCTTGAACTTGTTTAAAAAACTGGTATGTGCGATTCACTGATTTTTGATCACACACACCAGCTTTTTTTCATTCAAAAAATGAACTTGACACCGACTGACCATAAACCATTCAAATATACTCTGTAAGTTAAAAAGCTTTCTACACATACCTTTCAACTGTACAGATGTTTGCAGAGCGTCCAGACTTTGGCCTGTTTTTCATAAAACTGTGGTTTTCTGGCAAATTAGTAGCAAACTATTAAAGACTGAAGTTAGAAAATAATGATAGATGTTTGTGTTTCAGACTTCATATCCTCCAGAAAATTCATGCTAATGCAAAACCTTTTAGTCTATCAACTAAGTTTGTAAGAGCAATATTAAAAATTGTCCCTATTTTGGCCCTTTGTCCCACTTTTATTTATGGCTTTGTCCAGATTTCTTGCTCTAACAGGTTGAGAGGTATGACCAGACCTCTCAACTGTCCCTATATTTGAGGAATATCCCTATTTTCAGGCCTTAGTTGCCCCTGTACATGATGTAAAAACTACAAGAAAAAACTAGCCAAGCTAGAGGTTTCACTGTGTAATACCATAAACCTCCTGTAAAGAGGCCCATGGGCTATATAGAAATGATCCCTTAAGGACATCAAGTGCTATATGGCTTCTGAATGTCCATGAATTTTAACTTTTACTTTTTAAGCTTTATGGATACATTCAGGCCAATACAACCAAACCCCATTAGCTGTGGACATGCATGTTTTGGCCTTCTTATGACCACATTGGGACAGCATAAGTGGATTGTTTGGCCATAATTTAGAAACACAAGGTTTTTAAACCCAGCTGAGGTCCATAACCATTAAGATGTCTGCAACCTGTACATGATGTACCTATTATTGAAGGTATGTCACTATCTTCAGGTTTGATTCACTCCTTTAAACAATTTTCTGAATCCCTTTCATTACACACGATTTTTGAAGCTGTTTATTAAACAGAAAACCACACTATGACCAATGTACTAGTGGCATCAACAATTTAAGGAAAGAGGACATACATCTTACATTTCCCTTATGTAAAAGCAAAAATAAATTACCTTCTGTGGTAGAATTTTGCAATACAGTTCATTAAAGTCTATAGATTTTACACTGTCTCTGATTTTTAATCATCTTCTGCTTTTCAGATGTGTTTCTGAGTAGTTTCTCACATTCCTACTGGAAGCAGGAAGAGTTATATGCTATGTGTTATTCAAATTTGATGCTAATTAGATGTCCAGATTTTTGGATGGATGTATTTACTTTTCAAGGGCCTTTGAACCTATTTTCAGTGTCTGCAGATTGAGACATATGACACCATCCAACTGAAAAGATGGTGTCATATCTTTTTTGCCCGTTCTATTCTCAGTTAGAGCATCTTCTGTGTGGCGATATCCGTAAATGGGCATTCCTTCGTTGAAGGTTGTGCATTAGGCCCGGCAAGCCAGCACGTAAAAATCTACTGCCAATCATTAGCGGACCGGAGTTCCGCTGTGGCGACCCCTAACTGGGAAAAGCCGAAAGACACAAACAAATAAACTAATAAAAAAGAAGTCATGACTTTTATTATGTTTGTTGTCCTATGTTGATCAGAGTCCATTTTAAGCAGTAGATGTTGAATTTGTACATTTAAAAAAAAAAATACAGCATTCCTATGAACATCTAATAAACAGTGACTCCAAACATCTCAATTAGATTATTGTATTATTTATTCAGAAAGAAAACAGTTTAAAACAAGCAGCTACATATCTCTGATTCCTTGTCAGTAAAAACCGGTCTTACAACTGACAACAAGTTTAAACTAAAAGTTTGTTGCGTGTGTATGTTAGTAATAATAATAATAATCAAAATAATCATCATCGGAATACTAAAATCTGTTATTGAACACTGGTTCTTCATTTAAATGCAAGACCAACATAACTTTCCAGCTCTATCTTACTCCACTTCCATAAACACTGCAACTATCATTATTAAGTCTCAGCTTATATGGCATTTAAACATGAAAGCCAGTATTATCTCCTACTAAGAAATAATATGCAGATAAAATAACGTTATCTTTCATGAACATTGCATGAACAAAACATACAATTACCAAGAAAATCATTCAGTTGTAAGAGACATATTAAAAGAAAACAACTATATTATTATTATCTATTGTGAATGAGTGACATTCAATTTAAAACAGTTAATTTGTTGTTTAGTATTTTTTGGAAGTAACAGATTATTTCCAATTGATCTTTTCTGCTAGTCCTCTCAATGGAGCAGCTGGTCAGTCCATATCCTCTGAGGTCTTTATGATGGTATTATTCTGGACAAATGAAATTGTTTCTTCTTATGAAATGAGTGTTCTAGAATCCTAAGTCAAAAACATTTTAACTTTAGTAGAAAAAAGTAAACTGACTTTCATTGCATTTTATTCAGTTCTTTAATAGGAGGACTACAAGTTTTACTTCTTTTGGCTACTTTAGTGGAGTAGTTGTTCTATAGTATTCCCTTCTGTTTTAGGTGGAAGAGTTAAAATAAACCTTGGGATTCAATAAACTCTGTGTAGGCTTAGTGCAAAACCTACACAGAAGTTACATGTTTACATGGTGAGCAGCAGTGCTAATTACACGCATGCTGCCCATCACGCTTACAAAATACAAGAGTGGTTTTGTGGCCAGCACCAGTGTTGCTGGCACGGGAACCATGTAAAACTGCACAAGTACCTGTAGACATATAAACCTGTTTACCTATGGGCAAACTAGGTCTGCAGGATTGTGCAAACAAGCAACAATGACTACCAGGGTTTAATATAAAGCAATGTATACAGTTCTAACACATTATATGAAAGTGTAGTCAGTGCAGAGTAGAGTGTGTTAGGCACACTAAATAAAAGTTTTGCTAGTGATCAGAAAGGGTACATAGACTGCATTAGAAATACATATTCATGGGAAGTGTGTGTATTGAAAAGGGGCACACACATGAACTGTAAGAATGAACACAGGGGAAGAGGACAGTTGAAACATGGTAATGTACAGCAGATACAGTACAAACCCATATGTCACCTGGTGAATAGCAACTGGCTCACAGACAGGACCCCGGAAGTTAGAATTCGAGAGTCCACCTCTACAAAGAGGCCAGTCACAAGTGGAGTCCCTCAGGGATCAGTCTTTGCACTGCTCCTTTTTGGCATTTACTTCTCAGAAGTCAAGGCCAATGTCAGTGGTCTCTGGCTGACTAAATTTGCAGATGATTGCAAATTAGGAGCTGTCATTGAATCTCACACTGACAGATGTTCTCCAGGAGGGGTTGACACAGACAAACAACTGGTGTCAGAGTCATGGACTAAAACCAAATGCCAAGAAATGCATAATAGTATCCTTTGGAAAGTCATCCATCCCTGGTAACTATCATATTGACAACCTCTTAGAGTTGACCCAGTAGTCAGGGACTTAGGGACATACATAGATAGTAATCTAGCCTTTGATTATCACGTGTCTGCAGTGGTGAGGAAATCATTCTATGTTGCACAACTTATAAACAAATGTATGGCATCGAAGTCCAAGGAAGTCATTGTTCCACTATATTCAGCATTCATCAGACCCATCATTGAGTACAATGCTCCCTTTGGTATGTACCTAACCAGGCATATCCAACAACTGGGACATCCACAGAGGTTCTTCAAAACAAACAGTACCAGAATTACCCATTCTAAAGACTTAAACCTTGCCTGTGATATAAATAGGACCTGCTGGAGAGATAGGTATGTATCCCAGAGACTATCTTATCTATGAAACAGGCTCGCTCACCATCCATGTGAAGCAGAGTTCCTCCCTAGTCCAATTCAAGTGCAACTTGGACAATTGGATGGGAAACTGGAAATGCATCCCTGGTTTGGCACCTATGTCTCTGATGCAAACAGGTAACCTGTAAATGGATCATCTCCCAGGTCCATGCTTACACTTATCAAAGGTATCAGAACTCATCAGAGCTTTGGGATGCATGCCTAGATTTAAAAAGGCCCTTGTGGTCATTAGCCTAGTTAACACCTATGAACCTATGATCCTATAAGATGAAGGCATGTCAATATACATACACCACAAAGACAAGACAGTTGTAGCATGAACAGTAATCACATATCTGTATGATGTAGTATGTACTGCTGTTTATACTTCCTGTGTGGGTACAATCATATCATCACACAGATATTGTATATTATATGACTGTCGCACATGGTGACATATTGATGGAGAAGATTTTCCATGATATAAGCATTCTGACATAATCATTGTAGAGGACATTTATCGAGGATGGTATACATAATATGAGGTAGGTGCATATTGTGAAACTGTGCAAAATGAATTGCCTGTGTATGACTGTAATGTCAGCATAAGCCTCAACCAAGTGGAACACATAACAGGCTCATGGACAACAGTCGACAAAAGCACACACAACTGTGGACAATATCAGAATAATACCATCATTACTCTGTGTCACTGACAGAACATATGTGATTGTGAGTTATTATATATGGTTCTGCAAAAACACACTTGTACAACTGTCATGATGTGTCTATAATCTATAAGGGGAATCAGACACACCTTCCTCCAAAATTAACATCTTTCGGAGGTGTTAAGAGGGACACTGCTACACCTGTAGTTGAAATTATGAACAATCCTGGTTAGTTGACAGGTTTGCATGGCACATATATTCCACAATCCACACTTTCATGAATATTGCCCATGCCATCAATGTTATTGATCAGCTATGTACTTACTGTGTGCAGCACAGGAACACATAGCATACTTGCATCTTGTATAACACCTTGAAACGGGTTCTACACTGTCAGCTCCTAATGGTTATACATCAAAAAGAATACTTGGGTATGGCTGATATGTTGTGCGGGAGCTCACTGTGGCAAAATTGATACAATTAACTCATCCCTGGAAGATGTGTTGGGAGGTACATGCAAAAGGGTGCATTGCACTCAATTACTGGTGTGTTGAGGGCTAAGAACAATGGGACTATGATGCACTCTGTTGTGGATGTCCTGCACATAATCAGGAGTTGTGCTGCATACAAGGGATTAGTCACTACTGTGGCCACATGCTGGTGGACATTCCACATACCATCTAGCTGAGAACACAGGTCACAGACCACTTGGTCTGTTCACATGAGTGGGTGTGCTGTCTAGACTGTAATAAGCTTGTGTATTTTCTTTCATAAAAGAAGTAATGCACCCCATGATTTGTGTTCATCTACTGTCCCCATGACTGTGGCAACAATCCTTTGTGTGTGTCAGTAATGTCTGCAGTATACCAATACAATATTTGGATTCAATGATTGTCCAAAATTTGCATTCCTCCACAACGCTGGTTAGACAAAGGTTGTGTAAGCTAGTCTTGATGTCTGAGACTTAAATACTGAACAGGAAAGGGCCTAGTACAGAACCCTGAGGTATGGACCTGACACTGGACACTAGAAAGAGAGGTGACTTTACACACTTCAACATTATCTGTCACGTACAGGATCCAGTTGTTTATACACTTAGTGATGTAGGTGTTTAGGTCCACTTGAGACAGTTTTCTGTAATATCTGAGTGTGGATTTGTGTCACATGCATTGGCCAGGTCAAGTTATGCAGGATGATAGTGTTTTCCCCATGCATGCTCTTGATGACCTTCTTGAAGACATCAAACAGATGTAACAGACATAATGTAGGCTTAACAAATCAAACAGCTTCACAGCCCCCTCCCCCACTGTAGGAACTGGCACCAATGTCCAAATCTACACCAAAGTACTATACAAGCATCTATATAGACGCATGGAATCAGGAATACCTGACCGGACAAAATCATCCTCCACAAGGAAGAATAAGCTGTCTGGTGGACATCTGCAATAAATAAACTATATAACAAAAGGAAAAAAATTGCTGTCCAGGACCAAGAAGGAGCAGGTGCCCAATTGGAAGCAATCTATCCTTAGCCTGAACAAGCAAATGAGAGCACTAGTGAAATCCTCTAAAGCCAACTTCGAGTCCAAATTAGCCACATCTACTAGAGACAATCATAAGGCCTTCCTCACATATGTCCGAAATCTCAAAGTAAGCACCTAGATCTGTTCAGAACTGGTGGTCAATGACACCACATACACAAATGCTGTAGATATAGCCAATCTACTATCTGACAGATTCAGTGAAAACTTTTCCCCTCTGTCCCTCCATCAGTAAATCAGGACATCCCCAGTACTTGCCCCCCACCCCTTATCTCTAGGGAACAGGTCATCACTGCCCTCTCAGAGGCAAAAAATTCAGCCTCCATGGGACCTGATAACATCCCTGGCTGCATCCTGCATGAACTCAGGCATGAACTTGCAGCACCATTAGGCACCCTATTCAACCAAAGCCTAACTGCCATCTTTGTCTCAGCCGAGTGGAGGACAGCCACTGTCATCCCTTTACACAAAGGTGGAGTTTCCACAGGTCCGGGAAATTATAGACCCATCAGCCTAACCAGCCTGATCTGCAAGGCCAGGATCATCAAGGACCTCATTAACAGAGACATTAGCAACCTTCAAACACTCGACCCCACACAGTTTGGCTTTTTCAAGTGGAGGCCATGACTGTTAAATTTGGTCGACTTCTTTGAGACAGTTACCAAAGCCATGGATGAGGGGAAGATGGTGCACACCTCCTACCTTGATCTGGCCAAAGCCTTTGACACTAATCACCACTCAGACATAGTAGATAAACTCTCTCAACTAGGCATCAATCCATATGTTACCAGATGGGTAGCAAACTGGCTCACTGATAAAACCCACCTAATCAAAATAGGGGAAGCCTCTTCAAGCACAGACCCAGAACTAGCAGCATACCCCAGGGAATTGGTCTTGGGGCCTCTGTTATTTGGAATATACTTCTCTGAGGTGCAGGCCAAAACTACTGGACTATGGCTGATCAGGTTTGCAGATGACTGCAAACTGGACACAGTCATCAATTTGCCAAGTGACGTCCTCCAAGAGGATCTCACCCAAACAAATGACTGGTGCCAGAAACATGGCCTCAAGCTGAATGCCAAAAAATGCATCATCATCCCCTTTGGGGAGAGAGTGACATCCTCACATATTATCACATTAATAACAATGTCCTAAGTACACAATCAGTATTGAGGGATTTGGGCACCCAGATTGATAGCAACCTGACTTTTGACGACCATGTTGCTTCCATTGTACAGAAAGCATTCTACATGGCTCACCTCATCATAAGTAAGGGTATCTCATCCAGGGACAAAGAGTTCAAAACATCCCTGTATTCTTCCCTTAGAAGGCCATTTATTGAGTACAACACTCCCTTCAGAATGTACCTTGCAAAGGACATGCAGCAGCTGGAAAGACCACAGAGGTTCCTCCCCAGGAGAATCCAGGCCCTCAAAAATCTACCCTACACAGATAGGCTTAAAGCCCTATCTCTCTACTCAGTTTCATACAGACTCCTCAGGGGTGACCTCTGTTTGGCATATAAAGCAATCTCAGACCCCGCCTTGATGGGACTGCTGCATATCCACAAGTCAAGCTCCACTTGAGCAGCCCATACGCGTGACTTCAACCTGGTCTGTGATATCAGTAGAACTTTTTGTCGGGACTGATTTGTGTCTCAGAGACTCTCCCATCTGTGGAACAGACTCCCTCTCCACATCAAGCAGAGTACCTCATTATCCCTTTTTAAGCGCAACCTGGATAACTGGATGGGAAAAAGAAAGTACACCCCTGGGATTCCACTTGTGTTCCTGCTGGACAGGGCCTTTCAGTGCTGACTTGTCTAAACATGGGCAAAATTCTTGGCTAGACTTATAAGGGCATCAGGGCTAATAGCCTATTAACTGCCTATGATCCTATGATCCAAACATGAGTTTGGTACACTGTCAGGACATTAACTGTTTTTTTTTTTTGTTTTTTTGTTTTTTTTTTTATAAGGTCTATGATGACTCATTGGTCTACCTCACAGATGAGGAGAGTCAGGAGTATGGGTCTGTAACTTCATGCATCAGGTAATTGTTCACCCTGGCAGACAGATGCATGTTGCTGTACACTCTTCTGCAAGAACATAAGCTGTCTGGAAAGTGTGTTGAATTAGGGATCCAACTGCATCTGCTAGGTCAGATTTTAAGTCCCAGTATAGGCAACCTGCGATGTTGACAGGGCCCATTGATTGTGTGTCATTAGCCTTAGAGAGTGCACAAATGAGCTGTCCTCCTGAGAATAAAAACTGAGTAATGTTCACATGTATACTTTGGCTAATGGCCAGCGGCAACAGGGGGTGAAGTGTGAGACAAATTGCCAGCTAGCAGATTGTCTATATTTTCCTGGTAGCATCCACAAATAGCTCAGTGCTTAATATTGTATTTCCCTTAACATTTCACATTTCTTGAAATAAATAAATTTTATAAAGACCTCCAAATACAGCCTTGGTCATGCATCACATTCCACATGCTGGTCCTGTTCACACAGTCATACAACTGTACCAATGTCACGCAATTACATCAATTGTACAACATATGCCTACTGTCTTCCTGAAAAAAAAAAAAAAAAAAAATCTTGCTATTTTCCCACCTTACTAAGCTAGAAAAGTCCAGTTTCAGATACCTGCTGATATCTGGACTGTGTTTAAGCTTCTGTGTTCGCCATACCTTACTTGGGCAAAAAGGACGTTTCTTTGTTCACCAGTGAGAGTGGGGAGCTCTGAACAGCCTACCTGTCCTTGGAAGAGTAGTTTCTGTTCAGAAACTGTAGTTTTATTGGCCATTTTGGGCTAATTTCTATCTCTTTAATCTTTCTGATATAAAAAAACGCATTTGCACGGTTTTTGCGTTTGTATAAGCTCAGCAGATCCTGCCCAGATGTCCTGCAGAGACCTATAACACCAGAGAGACAAAAATAGAGACTTTGGAGTGCTTAAGTACCATTTTTTTTTGTTTTTCTTGTTGCTTATTGCTATTTCCGCCTAAACGCTCGTTTTCCAGCATTTATTGCTTCTCTAAATGCTCGTTTTATACTGAAATTACATTTATTTGTGCCTGCACTTTAAAAAAAGCCATTGTTGGAAATTGTACTTTTCAATTGTTACTGGCTTCTCACTCACGTGCGACAGCCATTACTGTACTGTAAAAGTGTTTTTTTTCATTTGTTTCTACTGTCTTCCTGAAAAAAACAACAAAAAAACAAAAAAATCTTGCTATTTTCCCACCTTACTAAGCTAGAAAAGTTCACTTTCAGATACCTGCTGATACCTGGACTGTGTTTAAGCTTCTGTGTTGGCCATACCTTACTTGAGCAAAAAGGAAGTTTCTTTGTTCAGAAGTGAGAGTGGGGAGCTCTATGAACAGCCTACCTGTCCTTAGAGGAGTGGTTTCTGCCCAGAAACTGTAGTTTTATTGACCATTTTGGGCTAATTTCTATCTCTTTAATCTTTCTGATATAAAAACTGCATTTGCACAGTTATTGCATTTGTATAAGCTCAGCAGATCCTGCCCAGGTGTCCTGCAGAGACCTACAACACCAGAGAGACAAAAAGAGAGACTTTGGAGTGTTTAAGTACCATTTTTTGGTTTTTCTTGTTGCTTATTGCTATTTCTGCCTAAACACTCATTTTCTGGTGTTTATTGCTTCTTTAAATGTTCATGTTATACAGAAATTGCATTTATTTGTGCATGCACTTTAAAAAAATTGACATTTTTGTTGTAAATTGTACTTTTTAAATTGTTACTAGCTTCTCACTCACATGTGACAGCCATTACTGTACCGTAAAAGTGTTTTTTCATTTGTTTCTACTGTCTTCCTGAAAAAAAAAAAAAAAAATCTTGCTATTTTCCTGCCTTACTAAGCTAGAAAAGTCCATTTTCAGATACCTGCTGATACCTGGACTGTGTTTAAGCTTCTGTGTTGGCCATACTTTACTTGGGAAAATAGGAAGTTTTTTTGTTCACCAGTGAGAGTGGGGAGCTGTGAACAGCCTACCTGTCCTTGGAGAAGTGGTTTCTGTCCAGAAACTGTAGTTTTATTGGCCATTTTGGGCAAATTTCTATCTCTTTCATCTTTCTGATATAAAAAACGCATTTGCGTGGTTTTGTGCATAATGCAGCAGTGGTTAGCTAGGGTTAAACTATCCCCGGCTCCACTGAGTCTGCTCTTCAGTTTTTCCCTTGGTACTAGCCAGTTCTTCCAGATTTAGCACTGAAATCAGTGCTTTGAGACCAGCACTTGGCGAAAAAAGAGACAGAAGCACTAATAAACCATAGTACTTGATCCCCTACAGCTGGTTGTAGGGAACAGTCAAATTACTCTCCCTACCAGGTAAATAAAAATAAGTTCCTTAACCCATTCAGGCATGTCGAAAAGCCAAATCCCAGTGTGTTCTTCCGTGCACCTGATGAATTCGGGCATCCTGAGGCAATCTCACAACTGCCTCATGTACACAGACAACCCTCTCCTCCTACCACACGACACCAAAATCTGCAAGAGATGCACTTACATAGCCTAACTTGAGGCAAAGCTCTCTCCAGTCACGACTGGAATTGACAGTCAAGAGAAGAAGGTACCAACCTGCAGCACACCACTCACTACACATAGACCTACCATGCATGCAACTGCAAACCCCGCACATAGATACAAAAAGACATATTCAGAGGTTCTAAATAAAAATCTGCAGAAACAACAGAGACCGCCAAAGCAGACACTCAAGCAACCTACACCCACAAACATGCTGCAATCATCACATAACCACCAAAACCAGTGTGCCGCACAACCTCAGCCCCTAAGGCAAAACACCATACCTAACACACTTGTAATAGGTGACTCCATAGTCAGGTACACCAATGTCCCTTTTACCAGGCTGGATAAGAAGAAGGTCACTGTCAGTTTCTTGTTGGGTGCCAAAATCTGCCACATTACTCACACACTCAGGTCACTCCACAACAAATACAAATACGACTCTGTCATTGTCCATGTTGGTGTGTATGACCTGGGACGTACCTCCCTGGACTACATGAAAAAGGACATAGAAGAGCTCTCTGATTATGTAATCAAGGCAGGTATGACCTTAACCCTGAGTAGCATCTTACCCTCACCAAGAATGATACCTCAGTACAAGGAAAAAATGATACATTTCAACAATTGGCTGTTTTTGGTGTCATTCAAAGGGGGATCCAGTGTCTACAAGAAAAAGAAAAATGATCTGGTTCCACACAGCAGTGAAAATCAATATGTCCTTTATTGTAGTAAGGTAAGCGCTTTCTTGGAATAACATCCGCTTCATCAGACCAACAAAAATAGAATAACAGTTACATTTTTAAACACTAAAGCATCCAATCAAAAATCAGATAAAATTTGCATCATAACTAAGTGCATCCAGTGTCTGTCTGCCTGGGATGACATGCTCGACAAGCCTCAATGCTTCACCAGAGATGGCTTGCACCTGTCACCCTTGGGATTCAGGATACTGGCAAAGGCTCTTGCCACCCCAATAGTGCCTTTTTTAGGCAAGGCTCAAAAAACAAATCCTCCACCGTAACAAGTACTAGCGACAAAAAAACTGAGGGTCATGCTGCTTAACGCTAGGAGTTTAAACCTCAAAATGACTCCTCAGTATGGAGAACATCAACATTTGTGCAGTAACGGAAACCTGGTTTAAGGCTCAAGAGAGCACCCCAGCGATTTCAGGCAACAACTCATACCATGCATTTCGGCCGCAAAACCCGGACCAAAATATAAAGGGAGGAGGTGTATCCATATTCATCAAGGATAACCACACCTCCAGACTGGTTGCAAAGTATGATGGCTCGGAGATCATCCAAGTGCAACTTACAATGGGCAAAACCTCAATCCAGATTGTAGCTTGCTACAGATCACCTTCCCTGCCCCAAGACACTCACTCCTCTTTCCTAGAGGTACTGAAAAACATGAGAGTCCAACCAAACACCCTTATACTAGGTGATTTCAATTACCCAAACATCAACTGGGAAAACTACAGAAGTACTAATACCTTTGCTCAGTGCTTCCTAGAATACATAAACTCCAATGCTCTGGACCAACTCATAAACACCCCCACAAGAGGTAAAAATGTACTGGACCTAGTCATCACCAACATGGGGGACAAATGCTCCACACCTCTGGTAAATTCCTCATTGGTCAGGTCAAACCATAAACTCATCAACCTAGATACCCACATACCACCCTCACCTCCTGCCCCAAAAGAAACCATGGTGAAAAACTTCTCCAAAGCAAACTTTGTACTACTCAAGACGGAGGTGGCAAACTTTGTTACTCCCATGCAGAATGTCAGTATGATTGAATATGCCATATCCTACACAAAAGCACTCTACACGCACCTATGTGAGTGCATGGACCGTGCTATCCCAAACAAGACCAAGACCCACTCCTCCAAAAAGAGGAAACCAGTCTGGTGGACCCTAGCCATAAATAAGCTCTATAATAGAAGGAATAAATTATTACAAAAAAAGAGTAAAAACCCAGGAATGGAAGGGCGCCCTGACCAACCTTAGCAAAGAGCTAAGAACCCTCACAAAATCCTCTAAGACGAGCTTTGAAAGAAAAATTGCAACAGACACCAAAGACAATCACAAAGCATTTTTTAGCTATGTCAAAAACCTAAATAGCAACTCTCAGATCTGCTCTGAGCTACAGCATAATGGTCCAAAATTCATGGAACCAACTGAGATCACAAATATATTGGCAGATAGGTACAGTGCAAACTTCACCCCTCCGTCACCTCCTAAAGGGCCCATATCCATACCAGAAGATTGTGCTGCCCCTAAAATCACAGACACCCAGGTGAAAACAGTACTCTCCAAGGCAAGAAACACAGCATCCATTGGACCTGACAGCATCCCAGGCTGTGTGCTACATGAACTCCAAAATGAATTAATTCCTCACCTTAATACCATGTTTAACCACAGCCTCACCTCAGGCTATGTGCCCACAGAGTGGCCCATGGCAACAGTTATCCCACTCCATAAAGGAGGTGCCACCACTGACCCCAGGAATTGCCGCCCTATCAGCCTGATGAGCCTTGATTGTAAGGCCATGGAGCGCATCATCATGGAACTCATAAACAACGACACTGGGAACCTACAAACCCTAGAAGGTCATGTCTCCTAAATCTGGTTGACTTTTTTGAAATGGTCACTAAAGCAATAGATGAGGGGAAGGTGGTTCACACAGCATACCTTGATCTTGCAAAGGCCTTCAACACCATTCCCCACTCAAGAATTATAGACAAACTCACCAATCTAAAGATAAACCCCTACGTTACAAGATGAGTTGCTAACTGGCTCACGAATAGAACCCATTCAGTGAGAATAGGAAATGCTAGAGCCGACTCCAAACCTGTAACTAGTGGTGTACCACAGGGCTCAGTCTTGGGACCCCTCCTTTTCGGTATCTATTTCTCAGAGGTACAAGCAAACACGGAGGGACTATGGCTAACAAAGTTTGCAGACGACTGCAAACTGGGTGCCATAATTGAGACTCCTACTGATGTAGGCATCCTCCAAAAGGGTCTTACAGATACAGATACGTGGTGCCAAAACCATGGCCTCAAGCTAAATGCCCAAAAGTGCATTGTCATCCCTTTTGGGAAAAATCAAGTATCTACAAATTACAACATAGGTGGCAGCCCACGTAACACAGTGAGTGTGATAAGAGACCTAGGGACGCAGGTGGATAGTAACCTCTCCTTCAACAACCACATTGCTAAAGTGGTTATAAAATCCTTCTACATGGCCCACCATATCACAAAGGGGTTTGCATCTAGGAATAAGGAAGTTATTGTCCCCCCCCTACTCATCACTCATTAGACCCATTATTGAATATAATGCCCCGTTCAGGATGTACCTAACAAGACATCTGCAACAACTGGAGAGGCCTCAAAAGTACCTCACAAAGAGAATAACAGGTTTTAAACAGATGCCCTATGCCATGAGGCTAAAGAAACTCAGACTGTACTTGGTCGCGTACCGGCTACTCAGAGGTGATCGCTGCCTGACATACAAGGCTATGTCAAACCCCGAATTGCTGGAAATGCTCCACCTAAGGAAAACCCAATCCACCAGAGCTACACGCTCAAGGGACATAAACCTGACATCACCAATAAACAGGACTTGTTGGAGGGACAGATTTGTGTCCCAGAGACTCCCCTTGCTCTGGAATAAGGTCCCCATATATGTGAGGCAGAGCTCCTCGTTAGTACTCTTCAAAAGGAATCTTGATGAATGGATGGGAAACAGGAAATTCACCCCAAGAATCACTTCGGTGGCCCTGCTCAACAGGGGCACATGTAACTAAACCACCTGGGAGGGAGGCAAGCAGAACATTTTTGGCTAGGCTTAATTATGCCCTAGGGCCAATAGCTTAGTACCTACCTATGAACCTATGAACCTACATGTGTTTCATGTGAAAGCTGTATTTGAGTGGCCTGATGCCATATAAGGGCACATTACAGATCAGTTTTTTTGTGGCTCATGGAGAACATTTTCTGAAACAAATGTTAATAGTCACACAGTGATGCTGCTGACCACCTCAATAATCCTTAGAAACAGCAGCACAACTGCACATAAAATGAATTCCACAAGGTTGCAATAGAATCCAAACATGATATTGTGTATATCACAGCATAATGATACATGGATAAAACAAGACTTATGTGCACATGTAATAAGTCTGAATTCATATTGATGTCTGTCACAGAGTATTGAATGATGGTAGGTAGACACATGCACACCCGTGCCATACTGTGTCTCTGTGATGGTGGAATGAGAACTGTGTAGAATGCTGATCTACTCCACCACTACAGCACATCTTAATAAGTCAACAATGTACATAAAATGTTATCATACCATGTCAACAGTTCTTAGGAGGTATGTTACTACAGCTGTTATAGAAGAAGCATGTAATGAAGTGGCAGCAGTGGACATCAATAAATTATCTCACATCACAGATTGTAATAAACTCTTGTAGGCATACTGTACATCCAGCCACACCTCAACATAGCACATATCAATGACAGCAACATTAGCATGCCCAATTTTCACAGGGTCATAGGACATTATGAAGCTAACAGCCAACATCACATAAATCCTAGCCATTATTACACCATTTAAAACAAACTCCTTACATCTATATGAAAGAAGACAGTAAGACTATTGTGCATATGTGTGTATTTGTTGGATTGCATTACATGCTGCCACTGTCCATATGGGACATGGGCATCACAACATGACAGAATTAGCAATCATATATGTAGTGGTCTGCAGATGGCTTGCAGAGGCTCATGGAAGGACCCTGCTTCATGGTGTGTATATGCATATTTAATGTGAAGACATCCACTACTCCTCTGCAAGAATGATGCCATGTGGCCAGAGGAAAAAGGATAGTGGATGCATGGGCTATTTGAAAGGTTATCCTAAGTGCTAGTGAAATGTAGAGCAATACAAAATATCATATAATGGTCATAATATACCACCAATCACACACACAGCAGTAGATTGGGTCTGATTTGAACATTACACCTGTATAGGTATAGCAGATGAATGCCATACAATGTAACAGTAGCACCACCACATATGTCTGACTTAAATGCTGGCATTTTGCTCTTTATGGAGTATGATAGCATCATTGTATGCTTAGAAAAACATGTTGAAAGGAGTGTTTCACATGGATGTGGCATCACATGTCTGTATTAAATTGTCTTAAAAGTAATACATGGATGTATATGCACTCAAGGTGCCTGCTGTCAGATTAGAACTCTTATATATCTAGGTAAAGTAGTTTAAGAACACAGTAGTTAATGTTACTGCCACAGCACAGGTTTGCCTTGAATGCTGTCAGAGTGCATGTTATACACGATGACAACATCAATATATGTTACAAGAAGATGTTTGGAGGAGGGTCTGACATAGCTGTGGACTCACATGTCATTCTAAAATTGTCACCATACCAATTGTTGGATGCACTCACAAACTAGTTGATCGCAGTGAGAGTAGAACCCCTACCTACCTACAGAACCAAGTATTTAACACAAGTGCCACAGCACAAGGCTGGTGTTTACAGTGTCAGACAACACTTGAGTGTCTGCTGAGAAGAAGATGGTAGTAAAAGTGTCTCACATGCTGGTGTAAAATGGTCTCTTGAATGTGAACCAAGTGAACACTAACAGGCACACACACAAACCAGGTGGACTCAGTGAGAGTAGAACCCTTACTTGACTATTTACAGAGCACAGTACTTAATTCAAGTGCCACAGCACAAGTCTGGCTTCTATTTTGTCAGACAACACTTTATAGCTAATAACATCTGCAGTGTCTGTTGAGAAGATGATAGTATGAGTGTTTCACCTGCTGGTCTAAAATGGTCTCTTGAATGTCAACCAAGTCAACACTAACAGACATACACACCAGTTTACCACAGTGAGAGTAAAACTCCTACCTGACTATTTACAGAGAACAGTACTAAACACAAGTTCCTCAGCACAAACCTGGCTTCTATAGTGTCAGACAACACTTTATAGTTGATGACATCAGCAGTATCTGTTGAAAAAGATATGATAGTAGGAGTGTTTCACATACTGGTTTCTTGAATGACAACCAAGTGAACACTAACAGACACACACACACACACACACACACACACACACACACACACACACACACACACACACACACACACACACACCAGTTGACCGCAGTGAAATTAGAACTCATACCTAAGTACACCAGCTGGAGAACTTAGTATTTAATGTAAGTGCCATGGCACAAGTCTGACTTTTATAATTCTGCTGGACAACTTATAGTGGATGATCATTAGATGTTTGATTGAAGATGTTGGGAGGCCTGTATGAAATAGATGGGTAGCCATGTACGACTGTCAAAATATTTGTACTTCATGAGACTGACTTGCTAACAGTAGGATACACAGTTATGTTCTTCAGAAGTACATATTTGCCTTGTCATAGTGGTCTTTATAGATGATGCCAGCATCTTTATATTATGTGGTTAACATATCCTGTTATGAGAGTGGTGTGATGTGGCTGTACTATTTACTGTTATGTTTCCAATGTGCAGGTATACTTTAAGAGACAATTTGTCAAACTAGATGCAAACAGCTGTCAGGAATGCATGTAGCAGAAATGAGACATATGCAGTTGTTTCCCAGGATGTTGTGTACATTACACACTTACGTTATCACATACAGACACACACGTTTTTTTGTGACCATATTTCTCTGTTCGTTCTTGTGAAGAATTTTTATTCACATTAATACAAGTATAAAACAGTCTGAATGTGTATTGTCATTATAAAGGTGTACATGTTATGCAACAAAGCATTATTTGCATTTATTTCTATAGTGTAGTTGATATTTGGGAACAAGTACTGAGATACAAGTGCATGGGTGCAGGTAACACATGACTGAGTGTAAATATGTGTTCAGTCATTAAAGGTGCCTTCCCTTTGGTTGTGTTTTTACATGGAGTTTAATGGCATGAAGACTAACTAGACAGTAAACATAAGTAATACATGCTAATAAGCACTTTCCATAGCCCATAATTCCATAACCAAGCAGCTGGTTTGCATGATTGATGGCAAAGTGTTTGTGCATGCAAGATACACATTTAAGGACTCCTACTTGAACTTGAAAAGTACTTATCCATTCTGGCTATGGTGGATACAGCTAACATGTAGATACTACAGTGTTCATAACTACTTTATTGTGGATGTGTTGTCTCATAAATTGTGTAACCTTACAAAATATTTATACTGCTTTCTTCATTTGCACATAGTTAAGTGGCAAGCAAACAAGGCTCTCTGTTTCATTCAGAAAATTATAAGAGTTGTATTGGTTCACTTTCCTCTGCACAAGCACACTAAGCAGCGAGGCACAGTAGTCAGCACTTTGGACATTACTGAGTGGAAGAAACACACCTGCTGCCTAACTGACTCTGTGGCAGTAGATGTAAAAACAGTGAGTTCTTATTTGGAGCACAGAGGATACAGGGTTTGAATCCAGCTCTATCTAATATTTTTACATATGTATTCATGATGTCATTAAATAATTACATGTGATAATTATTGGAAATGTGAGAGGGAATGATGACAGTGAAGTACTTATAAAAACAAAAAGGAATCAAGGGATTTATGTCAACAGTCACATATGGAGTTACATATTTATATAGTCATCAGTCTAAATAAATATTTTATATAAAATTTTCAATATGAGTGCCTTTATTCTACTTTAACTGAGTGTTTCCTTAGTGCAGTGAGCTTAAGCAGCATTGCATGGTGGTAAATGTACCATGCAGTAGACTGTGAAGAGCCATTAACAGTCGCTTGGCATTGATATGCAATGCCAAATTCTGCTCAAATGCAGAGGACCAAAAGGTCAGTGTTTTATTAGGGATTTATTATTTATGTGTGTGGTGTGTGATTCTATTTTCTGACCAGATTAAAGGTGTGAAATGGGGTACACAGTAAAGGGTGAAATGGAGGGCAAGAAGGAGGAAGCAATATAGGAATGTGCAGGATGGAATTAAGAAAAAACCCTAGCTATCCACTTCTCCAACAGTGTAGAATGACTATGTACAGATTATTGGCTGAATTTGGACTGTCAACTCAACAAAGATGGGTGATAACAATGCAATCATGTTGTATAGCCTATTGTACTGAACCAAGTGTGTCGAGAAGACACATGTGCAAAGTAGAGAGGTATGTATAGGATGATATGTTACAATTACCTTATGTACACAGACAACCCTCATCTTCTTCCTACAAACTCAAATATTTGTGAGAGATGCAACTATACAGCCAAACTGGAGGCCAAGCTCTCTCAATCCAAGACTGGCACACTCAGTCAGGAGGAGAAGGAAACCCCTCGCACCACAAATCCAGTCTCACATAGACCAAACACACCAGAAAACAAGACACATAAACTCACAAAAACATACTCGGAGACTCTAAATAAAAATCTTTCAAAACAGCAGAGACCTCCAAAGCAGACACCCAAGCAACCACCACCCCACAATAACTTAAACGTATCACATACCTCACGATGTCAGTGTGCCACACAGTCGCAGCCCCTAAGGCTAAATAACACTCCTAATACACTAGTAATTGGAGACTCTATAGTCAGGCACACAGACGTCCCACTCACCAGACTGAACAAGGAGAAGGTCACTGTAAGCTGCCTGTCGGGAGCCAGGATCTGCCACATAACACAGGCACTCAGGTCACTCCACAGCAGGTACAAATATGACTCTGTCATTGTCCATGTTGGTGTGAATGACCTGAGATGTACCTCCCTGGACTACATGAAAAGAGACATAGAGGAGCTCTCTGATCATGTAGCCCAGGCCGGTATGACCCTGACCCTGAGTAGCATATTGCCCTCACCAAGAATGATGCCGCAGTATAAAGACAAAATGATGAATTTTAACAATTGGCTAAGCTACTGGTGCCATTCAAAGGTGATCCAGTGTCTGTCAGCCGGGATGACATGCTAGACAAAGACAAGCCACGTTGCTTCACCAGGGATGGCTTGCACCTGTCACCTCTGGGCTTTCGAATACTGGCTAAGGCTCTTGCCACCCCCATAGTGCCTTTTTTCAGCAAAGCCCAAAAGTTAAACCCACCTCCACAGACAATACCAGAAACATATAACTAAGGGTAATGCTACTCAACGCCAGAAGTCTAAACCTCAAGATGCATGCACTCGAGGCACTCCTCAGTATGGAGAAAATCGATACCTGTGCAATAACAGAAACCTGGTTCAAGGCTCCAGAGAGCACCCCAGCACTACCAGGATTCAACTCATACCATTCTTTTCAGCCCCAGAACCCAGACCAGACTACTAAAGGCAGGAGAGTATCCATTTTCATCAAGGATACCCACACCTCCAGGTTAGTGGCATTGCACGAGGCAGCAGAAACCATCCATGTGCAATTAACAGTAGGCAAAATTGCTTTCCAGTTCATAGCCTGCTACAGATCACCCACCTTGTCTCAGGAACCCCACTCGGCATTCCTGAGAACACCAGAGAATATGAAGATCTCACCAAACACAATGATATTGGGGGATTTCAACTACCCAAACAATGACTGGGAAAACTACTCAAGTCCCAGCTCTTTTGCCCAATGGTTCCTGGAGTTTATAAACTCAAATGCCATGGAACAACGGGTCACCACTCCCACAAGAGGGGACACCATATTGGACTTGGTCATCACCAACATGGGGGCTCAGTGTTCTACACCAGAGGTAAATCCCTCGTTGGTAAGATCAGACCATAAACTTATCACAATGGACATCCACATCCTGACACCACCCCCAGCAAAGGAAACCACTGTGAAAAATTTCTCCAAAGCAAACTTCACACTTCTCAAAACCGAGGTGGAAAGTTTTAAAGCCCCCGGGCAAATGGAAAATGGTACCCAAACCGCAGAATCCTTTACAAAAGCACTCTATGAGCACCTACAGAAACGCACAGATCGTGCCATCCCAAGTAAAACAAAGACTCACTCCTCCAAGAACAGGAGGCCAGTCTGGTGGTCCCCGGCCATAAACAAGCTATACAACAGAAGGAGGAAGCTATTACATGACAAGGCAAAATCCCATAAAGGGAAGGTATCCTTGATCAATACCAGTAAGAAACTTCGATCCCTCATAAAATCATCAAAGGCCAGCTTCGAAAGAAAAATTGCCAAAGACTCAAAAAATAATCACAAGGCATTCTTTAGCTACATCAAAAATCTGGGTGGCAGCTCACAGATCTGCTCTGAGCTGGTGCATAATGGCACAAAATACACTGAACCCACAGACATTGCCAACATCCTGGCAGACAGGTTCAGTGCATACCACCCCTTCCCCCCCAATTGAGCCTGTGTCTATCCCAGAAGAATGCAATCCCACAGACATCACAGACTCACAGGTGAAAGCAGCCCTCTCCAAAGTAAAAAAACACAGCATCAATGGGACCAGATGGTATCCCGGGCTGCGTCTTATACGAGCTCCAAAATGAACAAAACCCTCACATGAATTCACTGTTCCAACTCAGCCTTACCACAGGTTATGTACCCAAAGAATGGCATACAGCAACAGTGATCCTGCTCCACAAAGGTGGCGCCACAACGGATCCCGGGAACTATCGCCCTATAAGCCTGACTAGTCTGGTCTGCAAGGCTATGGAGCACATCATCATGGATCTTATTAACAAAGACAGTGGGAACCTCCAAGCATTGGACCCCACCCAATTCGGCTTTGTCAAGGGCAGATCTTGCCTCTTAAACCTAGTTGATTTCTTCAAAACAGTTACCAAAGCCTTAGATGAGGGAAAGGTAGTCCACACAGCCTACCTAGACCTCGCTAAGGCCTTCGACACAATACTCCACTCGGGTATCATAAATACGTTTACCAGCTTAAAGATCAACCCATAAGTCACAAGATGGGTTGCAAACTGGCTCAGGGATAGAACTCACATGGTCAGAGTTGCGGGAGCCATATCCAACTCTAAACCAGTCACAAGTGACATCCCACAGGGATCAGTCCTGGGACTACTCTTGTTCAGTATATACTTCTCTGAGGTACAGGCAAACATGGGAGGACTGTGGCTGATCAAGTTTGCAGATAACTGCAAACTGGGAGCCATAATCGACTCTCCGGCTGACACAAGCATCCTCCAGAAGGGCCTTACAGGGACTGATACCTGGTGTCAGAACCATGGCCTCAAGCTAAATGCAAAAAAAGTATAGTCATCCCCTTTGGGAAAAACAAAGAGCCCACAAACTACCATATAGGAGGAAATCCACTAATTATGGAATAAGTAATCAGGGATCTGGGGACCCAAGTAGATAGTAACCTCTCCTTTGACAATCACATAGCCAACGTGGTTAGGAAGACCTTCTCTATAGCCCACCTAATCACAAAAGGGTTCACATCTAGATCAAGAGAGGTCATCGTGCCCCTCTACTCATCACTTATCAGGCCCATAATTGAGTACATTGCTCCATTTGGGATGTACCTTACCAGACACCTGCAACAGCTGGAGAGACCTCCAAAATACCTCACCAAGAGGATCATGGGCCTCAAACAGTTGCCCTATGCAGCTCGACTAAAGAAACTCCAGCTCTACTCAGTTGCTTACTGCCTACTCAGAGGTGATCTCTACCTGACATGCAAAGCCATGTCCAACCCAGAATTGTTCGACATGCTCCACCTCAAGAAAACCAAATCCACTAGAGCTACACGCTCCAGGGATTTAAACCTTAACACAACAATAAATAGGACATGCTGGAGGGATAGATTCATATCCCAAAGGCTTCCCGTGCTCTGGAATAGAATCCCAGTCCATATTAGGCAGAACCCCTCTCTGACCCTCTTTAAGAGAAATCTTGATGAATGGATGGGTAATCGTAAATTTGCTTCTGGGATCATTTCTTTGGCCCTACTGGACAGAGGCTCTGAATCTAGTCTAAAAGGAAGGCGAAAGCCAACAAATTCTGGCTAGGCTTATAAATGCCCTAGGGCAGATAGCCTAGTACCTACCTATGAACCTATGATATTTTTTTTGGAACAGGTGCTCGTTTTTGAGTTTTTATTTCAGTAAGAGAGGACTGTTGGGTAATAGATGTAGGTATTTTAAGGTTAGGTAAATAGGGTAGGTGAGGAAGTGGATGCAGACAAACATGACAAACAAGACAAGAGACAGGGATGATGAGGGACACAACAGGTTGAGGGACACCAGGATTAGGGATAGGGAGGGGACATCAGATGCCCATGCCCATCAAATGTGGGTACACTGAGAATCTAGTCTTCATCCTCAGAACTGTCATCACTGTCACCCTCCTCAGCTTGCTGTTGGAGTGCCTAACATTTTCATTTTCCCAGCATTCCAGTGAGCATTTTTTCCATCCAGCTGAGATGTGCACCAATGGTGCTTTCCACAACCTCACGCACCATGCCTGGCATCTCATGGTGGGTGATAAAATCACCACCTTCACCAATACTCCCTGAGGTTACCACTGCACCAGCTGCTGGGGTAATGCCACCTGATGTGGAAGGCTCAGGTAGTGCAGGGGTCGCACAGGCAGTACCTTCACGTTGTGTCCCAAATGTGCTGGATGTCGATGCAGGAGCTATTGAGGGGGTGGACAGGCTGAGCATCATTGGTTGGCCTACCTCCCTATGCTGTAAATCATTTTGTGAGTTGGCATAAATTGATAACATCAAAACATTGTGACCATACATATACAAATAAAAAGAGAGATAAGGGGTGGGGTAAGAGGAAAAAAAAGATAATTAGTACCATCATATGTAATGTGCAATAAATTACTGCAGTGTAACTAAAATCATTTTACCTTTTACATTGACTATACTTTTTAACAACTACAAACTATAACTGATGATTGCCCCAAGTAATCCTTACAGTATGCATATGTTGCAGATATCCTTGATCAAATAATACAGATTAAGTTAACAGCATGGCATGTATGCCAACTTTGTTGAAGTTATTATATAATATTTTTAAATTATTGTACTCTCTCTCACTCTCTCTCTCTCTCTCTATATATATATATATATATATATATATATATATATAGATATATATATATTTTTTTGCTGGTAGGATTTGAACCCACAACACCTAAAAATACTATTACAATTGCTCCTACAGTTGCCTTGAGTTACAGACTGAAGCATGCATGCTTGATTTTATAGTTAAAATACACATGTTTAATAATGTATTCAAGAGCAATACTTTAGCAAAAATAATTTTATTCTTTTGTGCTGCATACATACCCCTTGCTTCTCTTAGTCTTTCCAAATGCTCTGTGTGGACATCTATGTTCACTGCTATCTCCTGGTTGGCTGTATAGAAAAAGGTGAGAAAAAGAGAAGAGCATTATGCATACCAGTCTTGGCTATATCCAGCTTTCTATATAATTTTAAATATAATTATCTGTATACTTACACAACGGTAGGATTTCAGCAGTCCTAATCTCATCCAGCCACTGGTTGAGTTGGTCCTGCTTGTGCCTTTTCAGGCCATTATAGTGGTGCCTGCACTGCAGTCCAGTGTGTGGAAGGCCAGTCACACTTGAAACAGCCTTGACCAGACTATTCCAAGCCTCAGATTTGTATTAAGGCCTTGTATAATCCCCCTGAAGTAGCCTATGGCTGTGGTGCTTTACAAGAAGTCCAATGAATATTCTGGACTCCTCCATACCCCATCATTGATATTTAAGCCCTAAATTTGGCACCCTCCCTTCTAGCTCCTGCCATGTCCATTCAGGTCAACAGCAACAGTTAAGAGCGCTTTCCCACCATTCATATTATCACATTTAATGCTAGTGAGCAAACCTAAACCATCCCAATCATATTTGTGCAGTGTTAAGCAGAGAGACACAGTGCCAAACAGTGAGGAAGGCAGTTTTTGAAATAGGAAGGTTAATTTGACAGTTGACATTAGGTTATGGGCTGATTGCTACTTTAACCGTTAGCTGATTTAACTTTGTAGACAAGTATTGGAGATATAAGTTTTATGAGCTGACATATATTTTGTGTGGCTTTACACACTCATATAATTAATGTGTACAATGTGGGATTCAAACCTATGTAAAATAGACAACACTTATTTTTTCCACATAGGTGATTTTCCATCTTTGCTACAAAAGAAGTGCTTGTTAGACAGGCTCATTAATTTTATATGTATATATATATATATATATATATATATATATATATATATATATATATATATATATATATATATGTATATATATATATATATATATATATATATATATATATATATATATATATATATATATACATACACACACACACACACACACACACACACACACACACACACACACATACACACACACACACACACACACACACACACACACATATATGACAGAGTAAGGGGTTAACTATATATATGTGTGACCTAACAAAGTCCTGGCTTATACATTCATGCATGTTATGACTATCATTGAACTCTGAAGTCCATCCAAGGCCAGAAAAGACAATTATAATTACAGAAACATAATTGTCAGTATACCCTCAGTCAGACATATAATTCATATGAGCTATAGTGCTATACATACGTATTGTTATTTATAATTATGTTTACATTGTTTTTTACTTTTTAAAATTTAGTGGACAAGCATTAATAAAATTGGGAGCATGTTAGATTAGAGCCCTTGTTTACCTCTATTGTGAGCTTTAACTTATACCATTTGCCACAGGGAAGGTAAGGCTACAGCTGTATTTTTACAGTCATTACTGGCAGAGTGCTCAGGTTTGTCAGACCTGCTCATTAGTTATACATATACACTAAAGAGTTGAGTGTTTAACCATGTATTTGTGTGACATGAAAGTTTAGAAAACAAATGTTTAATTGTAGATTGATAATTGTATTGATACCCACAGTTACACATGTAGTATATATTTGATATCCTGTGTATGCTCGGTGCACCTGCTATAGACAGTTATTTCTATGTGTAACTATTTTTCTACTGTTAATTTTTATATAAAGTGGAACAGCAGTAATAAAAGTTTTGCCTTGAATGAATTAGAACTCAGGCTCACCAGTACTGTAACCCTTAACAATTGCTGCCACAGGAACAACTTGGCAGCAGCTGTATATTTTGACATTCAGTACTCTGCACATGTGCTGGCCACCACACAGTGTTACTCAGTGTTTTTGTGCAGTGACAAACCACACATGATAGAATGTATCTATTTTGAAATTGACTACTGTCTTCTCCTTGTCGGCAGGTATTCTTAACCTATGGGTGTTGTGGAAGAACCCTGCTGACAATCATACAGTGCCGCTTAGCGTGTTTTCTGTGATGGTAAACAGAAAAGGTAACAGTGTATCCTTTTTGAAATTGACAATATCTGCTTGTTATCTGGGTCAATCAACCATGTTTGTGTGGAGTTCATCAATGCACAAACAATATTAGCAAAGGCCAACATGCATTAATATTGTAAAAAAGTGTTTATTACTTTCCCTCACTAAAAGACAGACATGGCACTTGAACCTTGATCTACATATACTATGTGCTGTGTGATTCATTGTGTTAATGGATGTGTTACACACACAATTGATTCATAGCTTTAATTTATGCTATCTTTATCATAAAAGCAACTTCTATAAATTTGAAATTATTTTGTGTTTCACAGTATTTGCTGTAAGCTGCGCATAGCACAAATAGTAATATAAAAAAGGAATAAATAAAAAAATTAAAAATGGAAACAGAAACAACAATTCAAATACTTTTCAACACACCTTACAGATTTTCTACATAAGTCTGGATTTCATCTGTGAGACTAATGAAACTACAAAATACACTGGGGGTGTCTTATCCTTCTTTGCCACAGAAACAGCTTTCCAGCAGGCATGCAAATCATTGTGCATACAAGCAAATCCCATTTCTCCATTACTATTAACAAGACATATAACACTTGTACACTCTCAGTTGTTTGTACATGTGTTAATTACAGATTTAGTGCAATGAGTGATCACACAAGCAGTTATGAATATTGTTTGCACCAATGCAGCTCTGTCTTCTCTTACAGTGTGTTCATTCTTCTCTTATTTTGTGCTGTAATCTCATTCATGCAATGTAAACTCATTCATGCAATCTGTAGGGCATTTTGTATCACTGTCCTTAAAATGTATGAGAATATTACACAATGGTAATATACAGTTTTCAACAAAGGTAGGTGAGTTTGGCTGTTAGTGAACAAAAAGTAAGAAATCTGTGATGCTTACTTCCATTTAAAAGCTCAATACTGCTACTTCTATACTTTGCAAGTGTAGCCTGGGTGACGCACCCAGAGCAGGTAAGTGACTCTTAATTGCTGTTGTATTTTCCTTCTCCCTACCAGTAACCATTCACAGTTGCAATCCATTAGCAACTAACACTGAGGTATTCCCTACACTATATTTACACCTGCTACACAGTTACACCTCATTTGCATATTCACTGTGCTCAGAGGATTGAAGCTACAGTATAAAAATGTAACTGTGTAGCTATAACTTGGAGGTGAGGAGAGTTGTGTATGTGGACAATACTAAAGAAGATTGCTATTAATTTGGATTTATCTGCACAGAAGACTTTTAATTTTAATAGGGTATGATTGAATTTTTCAGTTGCATGCTAGATTTATTCACATGCTACAAGAATAGTGTGCATATGTATTAGAAAATGGAACTTTTAACTGTATGTACTTCTCATAGGTTTACTGATAGAACATGCAATTTTTTTCAAGACATTTTACTTTTTCAGATACACAGCCTTATTAACTTTCATCACAAGGGTTATTGTTACAATTGCTTATCTTACACTCTTCTGTGTTATTTCAGTGAAATGTAATGCCCTATATTGTCAATGACACATGGGGTGTTAGGCTTCTAAGACAGCCCATAGACACCTCTAGAGGCATGGTGGGCACAGGGTGAGGTGACTGTCAGTTGCATAAAATGACTTTTCTGTTGTAAATGTACACATTTTGCGAAACTTTTTTTGAAAGCACTTATAACAATCAGCTAATGTGTTAGTCTTTGCTTGCTACAAACTGTCATTGCCTGTTGTTCTAGGGTGGGGGAGCCAAGTACCATTTGTGTGCTGCCACAACAAAAGTATTTTTTAAAATAGTTTGCTCTTGTTATTCCTTCGTTTTGGATCAAGCCTTGGTTTCTGTGTAAGTGTGATATTTTACAACCATATAATTTTATATTTTAATACCTGAACTGTGTTTCTCCAGTGAGTAAAACTGAAAATATAATACATGTATATATAAGCAGGAATTTAATTATGTGATATGTATGTGTTGTATCCTTTTCTGTTTTATGTCACCTAGGATTATGGTACCCAAGTGTACCAATCCCAGTAAATCCCCTGTAAGTGACTCAGAAAATGATGCAATTGTCTGAGCTCTTAGGCACCACGGTGCCTTTCTGCATGAGACAGGACATGAAATATGTCTGACAGAATGCAGATTTGGAACCAAATATTACATGACATCAATGCCGTATGGAAGCACAGCAGGAAGTATGATCAGGTGCTTCATATGACCACTAATATGATTTCATCAGCCCAGAGGAAAGCAGCTGCAGTTGCCAATGAACAGCTTGCTATGGGGGGAGGCCTGCTACAGAGCCACCACTGACACCAAATGAAGAGTCCCTGCCCACTGTTAGAAATCCAGAGAGCTTAGTGGAAAGTGCACAACAACATGAGATTTATGCTGGTGCTAATGTTTCTGTGAGGACAAGTATGTTCAAGGATGAGCTTCCAGGAAACTTACATATGTCAATTTATAACATTTTATTGTATAGTAAAATATTGTAAGTAATAGTTCATTGTTGTCTTAATTTGCATTTTTTTGTTGAACCTATTGATAAATTGATAACAGTTATCAACACATTTGTGTTCATTTCACATGGGCTTTGGGTGGACATGTTAGCCAAGTTTCAGTTAAAAGCATTGTTAATGGACATGAAAAGGCAAAAGTCCTGACCCTGTGTTATTGGAATTGTGATGATTGTGTCCTTACCTTTTGCATATCCTCCCTAGCAAGTATGGAGTCTTCTGCACATGGTAAGCCAAACATATTTATTTGATTATTGATCACCATTTGTCAGAAATATGCATGTATCCATATGTGTGAGGCAGGTGTCATCAGTGTGTGTGTATTGCTGTACCATCTGTGGTAGTGGCACCAGTGTTAGTTTGCTATCATATGTTAAATTGTGGTTAGGCATTAATTTATTTTCTATGTTTGTTGCTTATTGTCACAGGTGATCCTGACAGTGAAAGTGCAGGACTCTTACCACCTGATGTCAGAGTATTGGCAGACTCTGATGATGATGGTGGCCAAACAGAGGCACAGTCAGGGGGTGCAGAGGTTGAATCTGACATTGAGGTTGACATTCAGCCATCCCCTGTATTTCATTCAAATACAGCCAGTAGGCCGATGCATGCCTATTCCAGTGAGCCATCAGATATTGGACAGGTGGAGAGTGACACACTTGCTCAGGGTAATGCGGTTACTGCAGCTTCAGTGCCAGTTGAATCTGGCCATAGCAGTGCATGTTTATGGCCATCATAGAGGTGTAGGCATGTTCTAATAGGGCCTCTGAGGTCATGCTTATGGTTGTAGATATGCTACAGGCTGACATATGTGACTGCCTCCACCATCTAGCTGATTCAATGAATTGGATGAATGACATGATGTAACAGGCACTGTCTGTGATGGAGTGTTTGCTGGGATGGGGATGGCATCCACATGGACATAGGTCAGCATCATCATCTGATGTTAGCCAATATGGCTGTACCTTATCATGTTCCCATAGTGACACTACTTCCACTGCTCCATCAGTGATTGAGGTGTTCACACCCAGATATGTTAGGTCATGGGATCATGGTCCTGGGAATACTCATGAGGAGAGCTCATCCAGCAGATGCCATTCACATTCAGGTAGCAGCAGTGCATCTGACCGTGGGCATGGACATGCCAGTGTAACTCCTGGCAGAGCCAGTTCTCGGAGTCGGGGACAATGACAATGAGCATGGCTCACACCTGTCTGGCATACCAAGACATAGAGCTAGCACAGAGTTTGGCTGTGTTCTTGCAGACACTCACACACCAATTTCACCTGGATTGCACATATAGACACACACACATAGTAGTTACATGGGTCAGTCATGAGGCTTAAAGCTCCTTCTGTCTCAGTGGCCATTTGCTACCTTATCCAAATGTTTGCCTGTTTCTCTTTTTTACTCACATGCGCTGACTAACTTTTGTGTCAGCCTAGGCCTCCTGCCTCCACATACAACACCCTATACAAAATATGACAATTGTGCTATATACTTGTTTTCTACCTTTTGAATTCAGGGATACATAAGTCTTTTGTCTGATGCTCAGGGTGCAAAGCTGACTGAGTGCTTATTATATGTGTGTTTGTGATGCTTTTTTTCAAATTTGTACTGCTTTTTTACATTTTTTTTGTAATGTGTGCATACATCTCAACCTGTTAGATCAACAAAGCTGGAAAAAGTCCAACAAACAATTGATTGAGCGACCAAGGCAGCATACACACTCTTACTTTAAAACATTTATTAACACACTGGAGGTAAGCGCTTTTGCATAAAAATGGGTCTGAAGAAGCATTTTTATGTGAAAGCGCTTATCTCCAGTGTGTTAATAAATGTTTTAAAGTAAGAGTGTGTATGCTGCCTTGGTCGCTCAATCAGTTGTTTGTTGGACTTATTATATTTTATTTTTCTGATCAAGCGTTTATTCTGTGGATTATTGTCGTTTTCTTTGTTTATTAAAGCTGGAAAAAGGCCCAAAACTACAGACATTTCATTCACTCCAGTACAACTATTTTGAGTATGTACCTTTAACTCCTAGTGGGTGTGGCCTGAGCCTTTAAAAATTAAATTATCACCTTACAATTCTAACAAATACTCATTGACCAAGGTCAAATATCAGTACAATTGTGTTTGCCATCATGTATGCTTCAAGATAAAATTTTTTAAACCTTGTATGTAGCATGGTTTTGGAATTATTAATGCAAATATGCACAAGTAATATTTGACGCCTAGAAGAGCCGTAGCAGGTAACTGCAGATGCACCTGGAGGCGTCACTCAGATGTAATGAGTTATAGTTTGGTCTTATAAACTTAGAAAGTTAATAGAATAACAGGTTTTGCATTACCATGAATTTTCTAAAGGATATGAAGTCAGAAACTGAAATGGTCATTATTTTATAACTTCAGTCTTTAATGAATTGCCGGTAATTTGCCAGAATAACACAATGAAAAAAGGACCAAAAATAAGATGCCAAAATCTATACAAACTGTGAAAATCTGAGCGGTATGAATGTATGACTCTTTGATGCATGAGGCCTATTAGTTGATAGAGAACACATCTAATGACTTAAGTCAGTCCTGCCACGTATTATTGTCATTGCTACAAAAATCACCCACTTTCTACTTAGTTACATTAGCAAGTAACAGTATACAAGGATATGCTATTCATTTGTGTTCTTGGCCATTTATTTCCCTCTTCCAGGTTCAACACTTACCTTGGAGGTCCAGCAGTTGTAAGAGTTTTGATTTGGGGCTGACTCTGTGTGCTGCTAGCGGTACACAGCCTTTACATAGATAAGTAAAGGTTATGGGCATTGCCTGGTGTCATTGTTACTGTATATATGTGCATAGGATGAAGGTTTTAGACCCTTAGGAGGTGAACTTGTGCACTGTCTGCTGCCTCTTGGCCAGGATGAGGGCATATTGTGCATGTCTATGTCTGCCTACACCTACAGCAGCTGATTTTCCTCCTCTGACTCCTCACCTGAATGTGGCTGTGGTGACTTTGCCAGTGGCAGTGGGATATGTGCCACTTCCCCTTGGTGTTTTTGATGAAGCTGTTTTCTCATAATAATATTGTGAAGGATGGCACAGATAGTGAAATTTTCAGCACATGTATGGAGACTGCATTGCAGGGCTCCCCCAGATGTATTTAGGCACTGGAACCATGACTTCAGCAGACCAAACACATACTCTGTAATATTTCTTGTTTGAGCTTGTGTTTCATTATAGCATTCTTCAGTTAGTGTGTGTGCATTTCTGATGGGCGTCATCAACCATGGTTCAAGTGCATAATCTGCATCCTCCAGTAAATGACTGTGTGGGATATCCCCACTAGAAAACATCTGATAGAGTTGAGAGTTGCGATAGATATGTGAGTTGCGATAACTGCCTGGGTTGCCAGCACACACATTCAGGATGATTCCCTTAGCATTACACATGACCTGGCTGTTAATCGAGTGGAAGCTCTGCTTATGTGCACCCTTCCCTGTTCCCTGGGTGGTGCTTTGATTTCAATGTGCATGCAGCCTATGGCATTCAAGACTTCAGGGTAAAGTGCTACAGGGTAAAACTCCTGCAGAGTTGTGGCTCTGTCCACAGGTGTACCAAGAAAATGTATGTAGTCACTGGCATGTTATAGCATAGCATTCAGGAATTGATGTAGGATCCTGGATGCTGATGCCTGTGACACCCCCATCATGGCCCCTATTGGTCTCTGGAAGGCTCCTGTAGCTGATATTCTAAGTGTTACACACACCTTAGTCTCCACTGGTATTGACTGCCCTCTGTCAGTTGAGGATGACAAAGGTTGCAGAATTCCTGTAGTGTGTCTCTATCCACCCTGTAGCATTCTACAATTTCCACCTCATGCAGACTATGAAATGATAAATGGGGCCTAAACACCCTTCTGCTTCTTTTTCTTGACCGAGGTCTTTTAGCAGCAGCAGCAGCAGCATAGACTTGGGCCTGTTGTACATACAGATGAATAAGAGCAACAGCAGCCCCTAACTTTGTTTCTGTGTACATTAGTTTCAGTGGCTGTATTCCAATAGGTTTTGGAATTCACATGCAAAACCTGCCCTAAGGCTGCATGATTGCTTTATAGCTTGTTGAATAGCTCCACCATCTTGGATTGGTTGATCAGCATACGAATCAGCTGCTTATGCTGTAATTACCTTTTCATGATGTTTACTGTGTTTGTGTAGAGCCGCTTGCTAAATACAAATGGTGTGCTATCATGTGCGTATCACACCACGACGCACAGATGGTTTTAGCGCACAGTATAGGCTTTATTGAATCTCCACCAAGGTTTTTGTCTATATTAAAAATAATCTTCACTATAATAGATCTTGGAGGAGATCCTTTTTGTTCAGGGTCTAGAAAGAGCTCTATGGGCTGTCTTGATGCTATGTGAAAAGGTTTCAGGAAGATAATCCTAGGGTGCCAGAAAGTTAGAAAGTTGACCATGCTGTCTCCTTCAAGTTTCTCTGTTACACCATTCATTTTTAAATTGTTCCCTCCTTCTCTGTTTTTAAATATTCTGTCGTCTGTAACAGTCAATTATTTTGTTTCATTAAAAATTTCACCTGTGTTTCATCTTCCATCAGTCCCCCTCCATCTCATTAAAGCAGCTTTCATACTATTTATCTGAAAGATATGTTGTTCAATTAAGGTTTAAGCATTTATTTTTGTTACAGTCAATTTTGCAAAAAAATCCATCTTATTTTAGTACAGAGACAATTCTTCACTTATTTGTAGGTTTAATAATACCCACACCCTTTCTAAAAAAAAAAAAAATATATATATATATATATATATATATATATATATATATTTTTTTTTTTTTATGCCCTACCTACTTCCCCTGACCTCAATGCTCATTGATTTTGTTCAAGAGTAATTCCCCATCTTAGGCTATGCCTGCCCCTGTGGAACATGACTAACAAGCACGCTCTCCACCAGAATGGGTGTGCCCATCCCTCTCTGCCACTCCATTAGTTGCCTGAGTCACTAATCAAACCCAGGTTGTCTGTGCCATAGTCAGGGCTTTATCCCTCTACACTACAGAAGCAGCTTAATAATACCCAAACCTTAAAGGAAGAGCTGCAGGATAGCTTCACCACCCTTAAGAAGTGAATACGCTACAGCAAATAAATATTAAATGAAAGGACAACCAGTGCACCAGTCTTCATCAAACATACCAGTTCATCTAATATAAGCCCGTTCAAATAAAGTACTTAAAGATCCTAAGTTTCTATTGAAATTGTACAGTTCTATAAATACCTTAGTACTACAGCAGAGTGTAAAATCAATACTAGGGACCATATAGACTTATTAATCAGTGAGGCCTGTAAGAAGATGGAGATAATTACTCAATATATAATGAAGCCCTTTTTTCTTCCTACTACTAGACATTCAGTGACAGAACCAATTTTGCTCCCAAAACTTTTATGTAGATCAGTTATCATGTGAAAACGTAACAAAAAGACAGATGAGAAACTTGACTCCACATACATAAAGTCACTAAATGTTCAGCAAGCATGTTATCTACTTCACATCACATCACTGCCTAGTACTAGAGAATCTGGGCTGATGACCTTCATCATCCTTATCAACTCCCTTTTTCCCATTTTCAACCTGCGGTTGGGGTCTCATGTCAACTGATGCCATCTCCCTATATTCAATGTCACTCTCTTGCCTTCTTCAACACTCATGCCTGACTGTTGCAGGTCTTCTTTCACACAATCCATCCACCTCTTTGCTGGATGCCCTTGTTTCCTCTTGCCTTCTTCCTGTCTGCCCCAAATCTTCGTCACCAGATTGGCTTCTGCTTTTCTGCACATGCCTGAACCACTGTAATCTTTTCTCTTTGATCTTTTCTGCAATTGGAGATACTTTGGCTTCCACTGTCTATCACACAGTGTGCATCCTACCACCAGTCTCAGGTACATCATCTCCATCACCTCCAGTTTCCTCAACTGCTCTGCATTTACTGCCCGGGTTTCCATACCATACAGTAGTACTGGTCACATTGCTGTTTTGTATGCATTACTTTTCACCTTCTTTGGCATTCTTCTGTCATACACTACACCTGACACTGTGCCAGTTGGCTGCATCATCACTGATTCTAATTTTGACCTCCGCATTCAGACTTCCCTTCTCCACAACCACCCCTCTCATATACTCAAAGCTGTTAACCTATTCCACTATTCCCCCTTCTATAATAATTCTCAGCTTCTTCTGAACACCGTCATTTGCTGCCTTTACAGCTGTTGTATCTAAACTCAGTTTCTTCCCATGCGCCGTCAGTTTTGCATTCCATCCTCCTACCATTTGCAGAAGTTCTTGCTTAGAGTCTGCCTGTAATCCCCCATTGTCTGCATACAGCAACTTTGTTGATCTGTCTACTCTGATCTGTTTTCTAATGTATTCCAACACCTGTATGAACAGCAGTGGGCTCAGACCTGAACCCTGGTGCACACCCACTCCCACTGGGAACCCCTCTGTGAGACTGAATGCTGTTCATGCTTAAGTCAATGGGTCCTTGTGCACAGCTTACACTAACTCTACCAACATTTCTGAGTCTTAAACCACCATAGGACTACCCAAATCAACTTTCTTGGGACCTTGTCATATGCTTTCTCGAAGTCTAAAACTGCCCAGTTGGACTCTTTTATCATTTCTAGCTTCTTCTCAATTATCTGTCTCACTACAAAAATCAGTTCAGTTTTGCTGCATCCTGATCTGAATCCAGACAGCTCATCTCTCATCTTACTTTCTACTGTTCTGCATATTCTGTTATCAATCACCCTCTCCAGAACTTTCATGGAATGTGACAGGAGTTTGATACATCTGTATTGCCCACTGTTGTTAATGTCCCCTTTGTTCTTGAAGATTAGCACTAAAGTCATCTGGCATATGCCTTTCTCTCAACACTGCTATAAGTACCCTCAGGAGCTCTATCTCACTTATCATTTTTGTCATATCAGCTGTGACCTCATCTGAGCCTGGTACTTTGCCTGACTTCATTTTCCTTAATGTTTTTGGTTTTCTTACTTCTACTATGGTGAGCTCCTCATCTGCTTTCACTGTAGGCTGTGTTTGGAGCAGCTTCTGTGGGTTTTTTTTCATTCAGAAGCTGCTGAAAGCACTTCTTTAACCTACCTTTGATAACCTGTGGACTGATGAACAGCTTGTTGATGACTATCTTCTGTCTTTGCCTTGCAGCCTGATATCGTTTCTTTGTGACATCTACTGACTTACTTTCCAGAAGCGGTTAGAGTGCTTCTGATGCATTTTTCTTTGCTATTGCAACTCCTTTCTTAGTTTTATTCTTAGCCAACCAGTATTCCTTCCTACCCTGGTCCATCTTCTCTGTCTCCCACTTTTTTCTGTACTCATTTCTTTTGACTTCCTGGATTTCTGCATTCCACCACCAGATTTCCTTATGACTGCATATCTGTTCTGTAGTCCTCAGACATGCTGTTTTGAGGTGCTGCCATTCTTCTTCAACTCCACCTATTTCCTCTTCTTCTTGAGGTGACAGGGCCCTGTGTAATTCCTTGAACGGGTGTGCTTCCTCTCCAGTCAACTTCCAGGTCTTATGTCTGGTCTCTGTTGACATTAGAGCCTTTGCTGACCACTGCTTGCACCAGTGGTTTATGCTATGGGCTGACTGTTTCATTGGGGATGACTTTGCAATCACTGATTCTACCTCAGTGCCTTTACTAGGAGGAAGAGTTTACTTGAGTTTTAATTTGTCCACTCGTGTATGTGATCTTGTGACCGAGCCATGTGTTGGCTATTATCAAGCTATTTGCCAAACAGAAGTCTAGTATGGCCACCTTCTTTATTCCTGTTGCCCCGTTGTTCCATCAATTCATGTTGTCCTCTTTTATCTAGTAGGTCCTGCAATACTGTCTGAATGTACTCTTCTCTTCACTATCACATTCCTGGTGCAGGTTATAGGTTGTGATTATGAATACTGTTGTATCATTAGGCTGGAATCTGATTGCCTTGAGTCTATCCCTAATTCTAATGAGATCCCTCGCTGTCTTCTAAAGCCTCTCCCTTACCACAATTCCCACACCAATTCTAGGCTGTCTTCCTCCAGAGTAGTAGATTCTGGATCCCTAGCTAAGTGGCTTTGCTGTACTGCTCTTCCACAGACCTAGTCTGGTGAGTTTCAGATAGAAACACTCAGCATGTTTTTCAGAGGGGGGAGGGAATCCACAGAGATGCAGTGAGAATATGCAAACTCTAAACAGGCAGGGGCCAGAGGTCAGGCTTGAACCTTGTATACATGGGAGGCAAGGACCTTAACCATTATATCAACTGGTCTTTGCTGATGAGCTTGGATTCAAGCAAACAACTATGCTCAATTATTGTTATCCACATATTTCTTTATAAAAATCCCTGACCTAATCCAAGTGGTGTAATATCTCAGTATAATCCACTGAAACAACTCAAGATGTCTAATTCAAATTGTCATAAAGTCAAAAAAATTAATAAAAGAAGTATAGTAGGGATCAGTTATCTGAAATACTCAGTTACCCGAAACAAAGTCAAATGGCATTTTCAAGACTGTGTATTTTTAACCATGTGTCAGGCTGCCATTCTACCCTTCTCCATTTTTGCTAAGGATATATTCTTGCCAGGATGGCACAGTGGTGTAGTGAATAGCATTGTAGCCTCACAGCAAGCATTTCTCTGGTTCATTCCTTGGCTGTAGTACCTTATGTGTGGAGTCAGCATGACCTGTCTGTGCTCATGTGAGTTTGCTCTGAGTGCTTGAGTTTTCTCTCACATATCAAAGACATGGTAGGTGGATTGACAATAGGTATGTATCTGTGTGTGTGTGTGCGTGTGTGTGTGTGTGTGTGTGTGTGTGTGTGTGTGTGTGTGTGTGTGTGTGTGTGTGTGTGTGTGTGTGTGTGTGTGTGTGTGTGTTCTGGACAAAGACAGATGAAATAATAGTGAACACCAGGGACATTTTTTAAATATTACTTAAAAAGTTAATAGAATAACATATTTTGCCTCATAATGCAATTTTGATAAATAAAAATTATGAAACTTTAATATCTAGCATTATTGCCTGATTGTCACTGTGATGCCCATATCCTGGCCCAGCAATCAAGGAGCCTCAATCCTCACCACTAACACCAGAGAGGGTGCCTCATATAGGAGGAAAGGATAACAAATACACACAGTAAAGTGCAATTTCCCTTAAGAGCACACAGACATCACAGTCAGTCCATGGCTGGTTTCTCCCTTGCTCCCCAGGTCCCTAATAAGACTCCCCACTGTCACAGCTATAGGGTTCAGATCTCAGCCTAGCTGGACAAGCTAAAATCTCCAGCACCCTCTCTGCCCAACCAGTGCTTCGTGTCCCTGCCCAAGTAGCTGACACACACACACTTTGAGATAAGTTTATATAACCACACATACACTTCTGGGGAAGGCTGGCACAGGTTCTCCAGCTGTACCCCTTTTACCCAGTCTATACAGTAGTACCGGCTGCCACTGCCCAGCTAATATTATAAGCTACCCAAAGGCCCTTAAAAGGGTGTCCAATTATTACTGTGCAATATTATTATCCAATTTTTTAGTGTGACTAGTCAGTCAAGGTTTATTAGAGTGGCTTTGTACAATAAACTCTGTAAATATGCAATGTACTCTAGAGCTTAACTTATCTCTACACAAACCAGCCACAGTTAAAAGGTTTTAAAATATTTAATAATAAATAATTAAAACCACAAGACAATACTTTCTATTACTCAGACAGTGCAAGTCAAGAGTTCAGAGATCACATGGAAATACATAAAATAAATCAGTAATACAGTTCTGACATCACGGAAAAACACAGTCTAATCTTTAAAGTTCCTAGCTAATCTAAAAGAAAACACAACTTTAAGATAACTTACTTAAGACAACATGCAGTGCTGTGAGTTGGATGTTCACGACAAAAATGCTTAATGCCTTCTGGTTCTCTCTGTTTAAATTGAAACTGCAGTTCTGATAAAGCATTACATAAGTTCACACTTTCCTGGTGTTCCCAGGCTGACAGAAACTGCATTTGCATTCTTTTACACTGAGAGTAATAAAGGACATTCCACATGTAAATTCTGGTCATTAATGTTAGCCTTAAAACAATAGACAGGAAGCCTTCATCTAGCCCAGCTGGAGCCAAATTGTAAACATCAAAGGCAGTCATGAAATAATTTTAATTTCAAAGGACCAACAAGAAATGCTTGACTTAGCTTTCTTTACAGCAGAGGGCAATGTTGCCACATTGTTTTAAGTTCAACATTTCCCAACACATTCTTTCATTTAAAAAAACAAGCTTGTAGTTCAACATTCATATTTACAAATGATAGAATTATCTATAAAATTCTATCTGGCTATGCTGGCAGCCTTCACAGTCACTGTCCATGATTTATGATGGTCAGAGTAAAAATAAGAGGCAGCATCAGAGGAGTTCTGTAGAATCAGGGGCAGTTGAGAGGCATGTGTTTTTTGGGGGGCATGTCGGTGTGGGAATGTGTGTGTGTGTGTGTGTGTGTGTGTGTGTGTGTGTGTGTGTGTGCACGCGTGTGTGTGTGTGTGTGTGTGTGTGTGTGTGTGTGTGTGTGTGTGTGTGTGTGTGTGTGTGTGTGCTGATATATCTATAACTGTGAGTGTGTGTGCACATGTGTACAAATGTCTACATGTTTCTGGGAAAATTAATGAGATTCAAAATTCAAAGAGACTTTATTGTCATTAGGAAACACAAGTGCTACCTAAATGAAATTCAGCTCTTTTACAGAGGAAAACAAGCACAGAAAGACAGACATGATAGGTATTAAAGAATAAACAATAACTACAGTACAAAAGTAAATACCTAGGTAGCTGACATACATGCTTGTGAACTATTTATATACACTGGATAACATTGACTACTAGATGATTAACACATGAAAATAAATGGTCTATATTACAAGCTTGAAAAGTCAGTTCAGCGAATAGCTTTTAAATCAAAAATGCCATTCGTCTAACTCTCTCTTGTGGGGGGGGCTGCGCCACCCCACCCCCCGCTTATACCAACTCCGAGATAACACTAGAGTGAGGAAAGGGCAAATATTCCAATCTTCACTGTACCACAATCTCACTATAACAGTTCGCTGAACAGCATTCTCAATGTAAAATGCTGCTCACTGTACTGAGTTTTTGTGCTTGTAATATAGACCTGAAAATAAAAGTACACTATACACAAAGGTGAGATTGGGTGATATTGCACATAAGGAAGTGACTGGAATTGCACTTGAATGAGAATATATAAATTTTAGCATCCAATAAATAATTAGAATTACTGTAGAGAAAAAGAATGAGAACATAACAACCTGTTATAGTTTTGATACAACCTATGTCTGCATTAATGAGTCTTATTGCAGTTGGATAAAAACTTTTCATGAATCTGGATGGCCTCCAGCAGATACTCTGTAACTTTCTACCAGAAGCAAGTTTAGTGAACCAACCATACGCTGGATGAAAAGTGTCACTCAGTATTTTGTGGAACCTTTTGACATCTCAGTTCAAAGAGCTCCTGTAAGGTAGGAAGACTAGTGCCCACAATCTTTTCTGCTGTTCTTATTATTCTTTGCAGCTTACAAATATCAAGATGTAGCATGAGCTGCCAGTGGGAATTATCACTAGAAAGTGCTGTTTAGCACTGTTTGCACTTATACACAATTCAGAGATATGCAAAATAGCTGATAGTGAGTTCTTCCTTTTTTTCAGCTAAGCATGCCTCTGAAATGCATTTTCTATGTTCATGTAAACTGACCCTTTTGGCCATAGCTTTGCACAAGTACAGAGAAAGTTTTTTTTGAATCCCAGCCATGTTTCCTTAATTAGTGTGCCCATCCATCAAAACTGTCATTTTACTAGCTTAGTAGGGACACAGATGCAATATATGTTGATTTGACTACTGTACCAGTTAATTTGTCACTTTCCATCAGCACATTTTCACATGCTGGCTAGAAATCACATTTTTATAGGTACAGCATTTACGTTTGTTTCTAGCATGTTAGTTAAAAATCAGACTAATGTTAACTACAACATGACTAATACCGAGTAAACAATTTGGGTTAAAAATCTACAGTTTTGCTAGCTACAGTATTTCTACTTCTAATTAAGCAGTTTTATTAATGTGTCCTCTTTTCTCATGCCTGAAACAGACTTCTTCAGTTGTTGACATTTGTGTGTTCACAGACATCTTCACATTTTTAGTTGCAGGGTTAGGTTGCCCAATTTTAAACAGTGTTTTAGTAGCTACTAACCTTTCACTTAGCACAACTAATTTAACAGTATAGGGTCACTCCGAAAAGCCTATTTACATAAATTCCTCAAGAGCACCATTTTGAATTTATTAATTGCTTGAATATCTATCATTTTACTTTTACTGTTCACTTCAAGCTCTAACCACAAGTTTAAAACTTTATTTAAATTAGACATATGATCGTTTACCATTTTACTTGAATTAAGTGTCCACTTATGGAATTTCAAGACTTGTGCTTCAGAAGGTCCACCAGCCATAGCTAGCAGTTTTTTTTAGAGTTTGATATTCCATGTAGCTGTTATCTTCCACATCCATATAAAAATCAAATGCTTTTCCTGTTAGCTGTGAGAATAACAGTGAGGATAATATTTTAGTACAGTCAGAATGAACCCAATTCTCTTCAGTGGCATGTCTCTGAAAAAACAACAGCATAAGCTTCAATGCTGTCTTCTCTGCTCAATTTCATTCATAATAGGATGGTTTGGGGGTGGTCAGTACTATGGTTATCAAAGTCATTTGTTTCCAGAGTCTGACTGGATAAATTTCCATAGCTTCACTCCTTTCCTTGAGAGTTACATTCCTCCTCTCCTGTCTGTCTCATGTCTGTGGTGGTTTGCACCAAAGTCTTTACAAGTTTCACCATTTTGCAAATTGCAGCCAGCAGAGCTGGCAAAAGTATTGTCAAAATCCCTACATTACTGGTGTTACAGACTGACCAAAGGCAGAAAAGGACAGAGTGATAGTAAAAGACAGAGGCAATGTGCCTAAACTCAAGCATGGAGAGCTTATATAGTTTTTTTTTGCCAGTGCTAGCGTAGGTTACAGAGTATGGGGGAGGACATCCAGGCAGGAATGGATGTTACACAAAGATGTTTCCCAAGCTTTCAGAAGTAGTCAGAAGTTCACTAGCAATGTGCTACAAGCAGAGACCTCAGCGGCAGTCATGTAGCATGGACATTTTAGAAATATCCTGGATGGTATGACCTTCCAGTGGAATTTTTCCAGTTAGACCGTCCTGAAGTAAGTGACATGCTGATGGATATGTATGATGAAATGAGGGGAAAGGGGTCTTTCCCAGAAGAAATTTGAAAAACACTGACTGCTTACTCACCAAACCAAATGAGGATCCAACTCTGCAGGAAATTACTACCTAATTTCCAATAATTAATGCAGTTTTAAAATGCCTGGCCAGGCTACTGGTACATCAGCTTGGTAAGGTTATATGTCAACTAAGGGACCTTTCCCAGTGGATTCCAGGAACTACCTACCATATTATCAACTGTTTATCATCTCATAGTTCTTTGAGATGGAGAAAATGCCAAAAGGTGAAATCTCCTTATAAAGGAATTTAAATGAATTCCTGCCTAAAATCTGTAGTGGTAAGTGTCTGGATAGGACAGATTATAATTACCCTTTGAGGTCTGCTAACATTACAAAATTAGTCAACCTATCTAAAGTCAATGACAGGTGTCACAGAAGAGTAACATGGTCTTCACTATGGAATTTGGAAATTATAAGAGTACAAATTAAATTGGCACATTATTCCAGCTCTACAGGTCAGGGTATATTAACATCCCAGTGGAGGAAGGTTTAAAAGTTGAAACCTTTACGGCACCAAAACAAAAGTTCAGTTTGCCTGACTGAAGTCTGTGAAGATAATTTTAAATATGACAAGCCATCCATGAAATCTGAGTATTGGGATATGATGAGGAAGAAAAACTATCCACGTTTCAATGGTAAGTCATTCCTGACTGTGGGGAACCAATGAAAGATATATATTATAAGCTAATATCAAATGCTTTCCCAGTCATAATAAACAAGAGTATCAGGGCAGGTTTGAATAACAAGGTATTAACTGCAGATGTATCCCAATTTGTCAAAAAGTGGCTAAGAAACATTCAGTCCCTCATAAGCTATGCATACTATACTATTACCGACCTCAATATTATTTATAAATTACACTTTACAAATGGCAACCAGACAGCCACTACCAATCTTGTCAGCTAATAACTACTGCCAATAAACCCCTCCATCTGTTCCTACTCTAATGACTTAATCCCACAGTTTTTTCAGGCATATCTCAGTAAAAGAACAATTGTTACATCCAGAAAACAAACCTCACTAATCACCAAACCTGCACCCTTACTTCCTAAAACTATTGCTCAAGGAGATATCTAAACTCTTTACTCGCATCTACAATCTATCTCAAACTACCTGTACTGCACCTTTACAATTCAAACACTTGCTTTTAGTTCCATTGTTAAAAACTAGAACTATATGCATATGCCAATTCTCTTCTCAGTCATCAAAATTGGAAATACTTTATTAAGAAACTATGGATCATGCCGATATATATGGTGTCTTAACAGACCCTCAGCATGGCTCTTGTGCAAGTCATAGTTCACTTTCTTCATTATAAAAAGCAACCAACCCCATTTACACCTGCATGTAGGAAGGCCGTCTTTGTGTTTAATCTTAACCAAGGTTTTGAAAGGGCCAGCTGCCCCCTTCTCTTGCAAGAGCTACATAACTTAGGATACAACGCAGAAGTCACTTCCTAGCTACATAGCTGTCTCACCAAGAGGACTTGCAACATCCTTGACAGCGATCATCTCTCCATTTCAGACACCTTCACATCAGGGATCCCTCAATGATCTGCTCTTGGTCCTAGAAAGTTCTCACAGTTTATCAATCGTATCACCATACCTCTCAACCATACCGAATTCCTCAGTAAATAATGGTTTTGAAGGCAAAATATTGGGGTGCCATGAATCCATGAGTGGCCCCTTTAATTTCTGAATTTTGCAGGTTTTCTTTCTTTTTTTTTTTTTTTTGAATTTGCTCCTGACGTTAGCTTCAAGAAGCAGGCAACCAGCCTGTCAGAATGCAGAGCCATTTGTACTAAATTTAATTTAACTTGCTGTGAAAGCACCAGTGCACCACTGTGTTTTATTCAGGCGGTGCAGCACAGCATATCTTTCTTCCTTCCTCCCTCCAGCTCAAGGCATAGCCGAACTTAGGCATAGGCCAACTAGGCAGCCACCTAGGGTGCCACTCTAGCAGGGGCACTTTTCCAGTACTTATTTGGTATAGGTAAACCAGGATGGGAGCACTGGTTGGTGTGGTGGGGGTGCTGTGGAGCCCTGTTGCCTAGGGCACCAGTTGACCTAAGGCTGCTCCTGGCTCCAGGTAAGGCAAAAAAGACTGCAAAGCTTATTTTTATTGTAGTTTTTACTGAACGATTCTGGAATGATTGTATTTACTATGAATCTTTATCATCCATATATAGGGCATTAGCAGTAAATCATAAGAAGCAGTTTATGTCATTATCATAATTCAGACTACTTGATAATGATTGTACAATAATATATCCATTCCATACAGTGTACAGCTTTGGTTTCTTTTACTTACTAATCAAAAGATTGTACATGCTGTGCTGTGTATGAAAACAATACCGTTTCACAATGTGTATCCCCTTCCAGCTCACATTCATGTACGTGTTCAAACTTAGCACATTGTAGACTATAGAATAATCTGTATTACACCTTTATGAGGTTCATATAAGCTAGCCTAGTGCTAAAATAAGATTTAAGAAATGTAACGCATTACGCAAACAGTTTCATATGAAAAAAAAAACAGAAAAATGAAACCCTGGTCACGTATAGTTCAAGCAACAGCTCACAGGAAACATCACCCCAGGTGCTTGAGGAGTTACTGTTGAAAAATTCCTGCAAGAAATGTTGTAGAAATTGGCTGTCATGTGGACCTTTACTACTGTCATTATTACTGTTTATTTTGGATCCACTGCAGGTGCTAATCCATAATAACAGGTCTTTATCAGAACATCAAAGTATTAAAACTTTGAATGTTCTGATATCGAACACTATTCAGTGAATGCTAAGAATAGCAAAGCTGCAGAATAGCAAATTCTTTCCTTGGGAAAGAATTCGGCTGGCTGTTTCTCTGGCTTCACTATTCTTAGTGGTGTGGTGGAAAGTTACGGGTTGGGTTCAGGTAAGTGTGTGATTGTTTGTACGTTAGGGTTAGGGGCAGGTTAAGTGAGTTATGGCTAGGGTGCGAGTTAGGCATGTGTGCGATAGTGACAGACTTTAGGGTTGGGTCGGTTTAAGTGAGTTAGGGTTAGGGCGCGGGTTAGGTGAGTGTGCGATAGTGATGGACATTAGGGTTAGGGTTTGGGTTAAGGTAAGTGGGTAGCTAGTAGTGTATGTTTAGTTTAGTGTAGCGTTAGATGTAGGAATTTAAGTGTATGTGTGTGGTTGCTCTTTGTTTGATGTGCTTGTGTTGTGTGTATGTGTTTCAGAGCAGCAAATTTTTTCCATGGGAAAAAATTCGCTGTTCTGAATGTTCGATATTTTCATGTTTAGATGTTTTGGGGCCGATGAAATAGCGTTCGCTATTTTCATCTTTCGATAACGTGAGATAAACACATAATAACAGTAAGCAATATCATAGCTCTCAGCTAATTAGGGACACGTAAAATAATTACTAATATTGACTTGAGTCATTGACAGAATAAAGGAATGTGAATTAATGTACTTTTTCTGAAGTAAATAAAGTATATAACTAGAAGTACTGTCCATATTTATTGAGTGTAATTCACCATGTTTTCTCCAAAAGTCACCAGTCTTGTATGAGGACTAAAGAGGGACAGAGTTAAAAGATGACTCAAAAATCATTAAGCACAGTTTAGAGGTACGGGCGATGTGATTACATGCACAGTGACCACAACGGTTTATTTATTTATTTATTTATTGTTAACCCGGGCAGTCCAGCATTGTTTTCAAACATGCTGAAAAAACGCCGCAAGACAACTTCGGAGACTGCCGGTTTTATTTAAACGCTCAAATAAAAACACGTTTTTCGTCCAACCTGAATGTAGGACTTCTTCAGAAATACAACAGCACAATGTCTTTGGGAACTTCTATATATAAAGTTTGCGCCAAAAAAATTAAATACCAACAGATCCTTAAGCTTTTAAAGGAACATGCCTAAAATACAAATACAAAATTTTTTTACTCTAACATGTTATTTAAAAACTATTTTGTACTCCGACATCCTTGGAATACATCATAAATACTTTACAAATAGAAATGCAGCATTCCTAAACTAGCATTGAGTTATGACGAGTCAGATCGCTCAACATTATAGAATTAAAATTAAAATTAAATTTTACTTTATGACCATAAATCAAAATGTGACCCACATTCATTGAAATATGAATACCCAGATAATCATATAGATAATACACAAATCTTATGACCTTAATTAAATATGAAATGAAAAATAAAAAATAAAAAATAATCATACAATAACAGAATAATCAAATATTATGGTAAAATACTAATAAATCTATATAATATATTATATGTAAATTTAATTAACTTAATTTAACCTTACTCATATTATACATAAACGATGCTAAATTTAAATTGAAATAACTAAAATTGATTTATATAAAATATATCATTATATTATTCCAAAATAATTGGACCTACTTAACAAATTTATTAAACTTCATTTCCATAAATTTGATATCTCATAATTACTAATACATGTTCAATATATTTGCAAAGTTAGGATAAATAATCTATGATATATGATATATGCATTTATACCACAAATATATTTGATTTTCATGTACTAAAGATACTACCAGACTAAAATTCAAATACCATACATTACACATTATCTTTCCAAAATCCTCAGTTTCAATAAGCACATAATGGAGCATTTATCATTCAGGCCTGGGTACATATGTGCATTGAGTCTGATTTGCCAAAATAATTCCATTTTCTCTAATAATAAACCATAAGGCCCCCCTCTTCCATCTTGTGTGATCTGATGAATGACCTTAAATTTGAACTTATGATCGGGGTAGGCAGCCGTATGTCTCGCTAGAGCATTGTCCTCCCTTTTCTGTACTATACTTCTCAAAGGTTCAGATATTCTATCCCTGAATCTTCAATCTGTTTTTCCTATATAAAAGGAAGGACATGCTTGGCATTTTGCCATGTATACTACCCCCCTGGTGTTACAATTAAATTTCCCTTTTAACATAATTTGAAAACCATTAATGTCTAAATTACTACCCACATCTATAGTGTAACAATAAGGGCAAGATCCACACTGCATCATCCCAGTGCTTCTCTGAGTAATCACCCTCTGTCTTTGAAACATTGCTTTAAAACTAATACCTTTCCTCCAAACAACTTTGGGCATAAATTTAAATTTTGAGCCCAAAGAAACTTTTCGTAAGAAAATTAAATTTGAAATGTCTATTAGGTAACCAACCAATGAATTATATTGAATGTAAAGTGGCAAGTTGTTATAACCCACCCTTGCATAATTCTCTTTGTATATTTGAAAAGTTTTGTGAGTTAGATTTAAGAAAATTGAGTAAAAGTAGGTCAAACTTTATTCATTCAGTTTTTTCATGCGGTTTGTGGCTTATTGGTTTGCTAGGATCATAAGTGTCACTGTAGCTGCACTGACACAAAAGCCATCAGTGCATAAAGCCCTATAGCTGTAACTGTGGACTCCACGGAGCACAGCTGTAACTGTGGTTTCCATGGAGTGTGGCTGTAACTGTGGTCTCCACGGAATGTAACATGTGTCTTCAGCTTTGACTAGTATGTGACTGATAGGTGGTTTTCACTGTTGCAAACACTGACTAGGTTTGTTTTGCACAGAAATATATTCATCTTACACTGGCTTCATGTGTAATGTACTATTAATGATATGGCATTATAGATTACTTGCTGTATATATAGTTTCAGTAAGTCTTGAGCAACTGATATGTTCTTGGATAGACATTTAGGGTATGTTCTTGAAATGTGTAACAGTTTTGCTTTCTCTGTTCAGGAACACACCCATTGCTATTTGCTTCCACAGACAGACTGAAGTACAGCTCTGTATGGCAGCAGGCTGAAGTGATATGTATCTTAATTTTTCACAGATATAGCAATATATTTTGCTTAATGCTTTTTATTTCATTTTTATACATTTTATGAAATGGGATGTGAGATACACAATCAGAAAGTACAAAGATATATGCTAGTAAAGTAATATATGTTGGCTAAGCATATACTATAAGAAACAATTTATTTTTCTTCATTATTAACGATATAAAGTGCAAATGTTCTTACACATTTCCATCAGGGATTCCTAGAAATATTCATAGAAAAAAATACAAAAAAAAAATATAATTAGTGAGTTAATTCCATGTGGCTATGATTTTAACCACTTCAGTTTTTCATGTCATATTATTTGTTAAGATAAGACTCAAGAACAAGAAGGTGAGAGTATTATGTGTGTGTGTGTGTGTGTGTGTGTGTGTGTGTGTGTGTGTGTGTGTGTGTGTGTGTGTGTGTATGTGTATTTATATAGATAGAGGGAGCTGTATATATTATGAAACTGACAAAAGGAATTTGAAGAGTGCCACTCGGTCTAATGTAGTCCAACAATAAGTGTGAGATTGTATTAAGAATGGAAAAACAACATCTTAATTCCTTTGTATTTAAAAAGAAAATATTTCTGTTTTATGTTACAAGCATGATACTAACTTGTTAATAGTTAAAATGTCAGGCTAGCGTTAACAGCACTGACAGTTCACAGTGGCACAAAACACCAGTTATGAAAACATTTGCTTAGTCATGACTCAGCTGACTCAAATATGTGTGGCCATCTGAGTAATGCCGAGCCTAATTGAGAAACACTCTGCTGTTACGCATCTGATTGAGAAACTGCAGTCTGCAGAAGTGTATTGCTTTTCTTTCAAGCTGAAACAAGAAACAACAGTCTACAGAAGTTTATTGATTTTTGTGCTAAGCTTCTAAGTTTGTGTGTGTGTGTGTGTGTGTGTGTGTGTGTGTGTGTGTGTGTGTGTGTGTGTGTGTGTGTGTGTGTGTGTGTGTGTGTGTGTGTGTGTGTGTGTGTGTGTGTGTGTGTGTGTGTGAAAGCTTCTAATTGAGAAACGGGCAGTCTGCTGTTAAGCTTCTGAGTTTTTCTGTTATGCTTCTAACTGAGAAACGGCAGTCTGCAGGAGTGTATTACTTTTTCTGTTAAGCTTCTGATTTGTTGTGTGTGGTATTGCTTACTGCAGGAGTCAATTGCTTTTTCACAGAAGTGTATTGCTTTTTCTGTTAAGCTTCTAATTCTTTGTGTGTGTGTGGTATTGCTTACTGCAGAAGTTAATTGCTTTGTGGTATTGCTTACTGCAGCTGACTCACACTTGTGGTCTGTTCCCCTTAAAATTTGTGGTTTTCTGGCAAATCAGTGAGAACTGAATTCACTAAATGATATAGCCATTTAAGTTTCAGTCTTCCTATCTTTCAGGAAATGCGTGATAACATAAAACATTTTATCCTAGCAACTTTTCTAGAATTATACAAGCAATGTTTAAAATATGTCCCTGACCCCCCCCCCCCAGTAAATTTTGGCTTTTTCCAGATTTCTTGTACTGCATAGTTCTTCAGGGGGAGAGAAGTTTAGTACTGCTTAATCAAAGTCTGGGGGTGGATGCTGTAGTAGTCCTGAGAATGTCCTCTTTGACGGAGAATGGAGATACCTAGTAACTATGAACCTGTTATCAGTTTGCCATCCATTCCCAACTTATCATTTTTTTAATGTAATATAGGCAATTTATAACCCAAGGGCAACAGTTACTTTATTTTTAGATGAAACAATGAAATATAAAGTTGTTTGCTAGCAGCAACCTCTTCATTACTTACATATCTCTTTAATGTGGAATTATTTAGATGACTTTTACTTCTGCAGAGATTGTTCATATTTACTGATACTGGTGGATTGTAGAAGTTTGAGTAGGCTTTTATGATAGAAATGTTCTTAACTGGGCAGTTTTGTCATTACTGGTTTATGCATTTTATTTCATTGTTTACTGGAAAAATGTTCAAAACAATAAAGTTAAAATGCGCTCTAACAAGTGTGCTGTATTAAACAAGGAATATAATTTAATACAATCAGGAAGGTGCATCAAAGAACACATATATGTTTTGTGTGCAAGGGGCCTATGATTTGAAAACAGCCCATAGGTAACCTTTATCCACCACTGGCCAGATGCAGTTTCTTTAAATGTGGGTTTTAGTGCTGTTTCAATGAATGTGAGTTTCAAGGGCAGAGAAGTTTTAATGCTAAGTCTATTTTCATTGTGAGACTGTATTGCTTTGTTTAGCAGATGTCCGTTAGTGTTTGTGCTATAAAATGTAAAATAAAAGTTTTAAATGAGATCCAAATAATCATTGTAAAAGTAAAGCAGTATGCACATTCCAGTGTTTATAGTAAATGGGGAGAAATAGCCATGTAATGGGACATTGAATGGTTGCAAAGGGAGGGCTGTGATTAGAATATTGATTACCATTAAATGCCCTACTTTTACTACAAAACCCAAGTGGATCCAAATACAAAATCCTATGGTTCATCTTGTCCCTTCCCAGTGAACATCATTGCTACACATTAAAAAAAATGGTTACCATTTACTACAGGGTCTGGGCCTCTAGGGCCATATTTTGGTTGCCTGTTCTTCAGTTTGTATTTGAACATTGGTATCCCGCAATTCCATTGGAGTGGGTGGGGTCACATAATTATGTATACAAATTTTATGTCAATCAGCATATAGATTTGTACCTATTTTTCATGGGCCTTTGTCCAGATTTTTTTATGTTTCCAGGATGAGGTATGACTATATTCCCATAGACTCCCTTGTTCTGTATATCAATGATATTCTCCTCTGTCACACAGCTCCCTCCCTTAAGGAACCATCTGCATTATTTCATGCAGAATAAGCTCCCACAATATCCATAAAATCTGTTGTAATGCTTTTTGTGATACCTGAAAAATGTAAAGGTAATTCCTCTATATTATTTTGGAGACAGACATGAGCAAGACACCACATTTTACCTCATATTTTCTCGACCCCCTCAATACATTTAATTTAGTACATTGAGTCCATTGTGGGAAAAGTACTAGATCAACTAAAAGCCCATACTACTCAGTATTAAACCATCTCATGATCTCACTCGGGAAGCAAGGTCAGTACCCTCTAAAACATGTGATTATCCGTCAAAAAAAAAAAAGAGTAAGGAATACCTCTGCTGGCACGTAACTATTGCAAACAGCTACAAATAAAATAGGCCACTTCATGAATCTATTTCCATTCACTGTACTTGCCTACAAAAAGCCAACTGGCTTCCTGTAACATACCTTTCTCTTATTAAGTTTTCCTTTTAATTTTATCTACTGCAGGTATTGTCCTTCTCTCCAACAAACAGCAAAGGAAATCCACACACGACCTTTGTCACTTTTCTACAGACAGTATCACTCTACAGAGATCATGTTTCAGAAAAGCTATTGGTGAAAAGTGTTTTCTTATGCTTATTCCAGCAAGCCGGAACAATCTCCCTAGAAATCTCAGAAGTCAGACTAATTCTTAATATTCAGGAATAAACTTTTAAAAGTTGCAGTTGAATATTGGATTACCTTGCTTTTGCATATACCCTGCTTATGCATACTTCCCTTTCATCATAGACTGATAATATTCTTCATTCTCGTAGCCAACAAGTGACTTTCAGCTATTTCTTCATTCTTCTCTCATTTCTCCCAATCCATGTTCCCTCCTATAGTAACTTAGCTCTGCTTTCCCCTAATGAACATCCTTCTATCATTCACCTCTTTTTGTTTTCACCAAAGATAAGTTAAATTTCCTTTATTATCTATTTTCCTACCACTACTGCTTCCTTTGCCTTGTTACACTTCCCCTTTTCTCTTCTATTACATTACTTTCTGACTTCAGAAATTATTTTTAATTATGCAAGAATGCTTTTTTCTGCACAGCTATTGCTTACTTGTACAATAACATCAATTATCATGCAAATACCTCTTCTATTTAATAGAGTTTCACAGCATGTTAATATAGCCAATTTTCTTCTGTAGCTTTGCCAACCTTGTATATACTATGAATATATGTTACAGACTCCCCATGTTACTCCACTTTGGTCTTTAGACCTAAATATAACAACATTTATTTTTTGCATATATTCTACTGATTTTGGTATTGTCCAGTCCACCCATGCAGTTAACAATTTTAAATAAAATAAACAAGTAAATTAAAGTGGCAGTGAACACCTGAATAGATGAACAGCAGAATGTTGGAGATTTGGCCACATGTTCACAAGTGTTGGTATTGTCCTTCAGCAAAGTTGTGGAAACATTCCTATGAGACTGTAGCAGAGTTTCTTACACACTAACATACTCAAAATTGAAACAGGATTTGAGGGATCCACTTAGTGCTGTCTTACATCTTTCTTCAAAAGGAAAATGTGGCTGTTTCAAGCCTAAACAATCATCAAGGAAAAGATTATACAAACATGGAAGTAGCCGTAAGCAGTAGTGATTTAACCAAAATATATTTTTAATGTTGTTGTGTCTTTCGGCTTTTCCTGGTTAGGGGTCGCCACAGTGGAACTCCGGTCCGCTAATGATTGGCAGTAGATTTTTACGTGCTGAGTTGCTGGCCCTGACGCACAACCTTCAACGAAGGTACACCCATTCACACATGTCTCCACACAGAAGATGCTCTAGCTGAGAATCAAACAGGACAACATCTTACTGTGAGGTGGCAACGCTACCGCAGCACCACCATAAATTTTAATAAACTTTTGTCAATGTTTTCTTTGGGAGATATTCCATACCTACTGCTTGATGGGGTACAGCAGCCCCCTTTGAACTGATTCAGCATTAATGGTGGGTTTCAGTTGTTCTCCTTAAGCTAACTATGGGAGTAATGTTGGCTTTGTATGAGGCAGTTACAAGTTTTATTATTAAACTGTAACTTCACTATCCAATGATTATAAACATCTGTACACTGACTGCTGTTAATATTGTTCATTTTTCTGCAAAATATAACCTCTCAGAACCTGCAATTTATTTATTTCATGAGATATAGCTGCTAGAGTAAGACCTCTACCTCCCAAGGAGAAGTGTGGTATGTTGCAGAAAAAAAATGTGGAAAAATATCTAAACAAGTTATACCATTATTCTATGTTCTTTAATTAATTATAAACTAAAGTGGATTCAGTAATAATGTGCTAACCAATTATATAGATTTATTTGATTTTAATAATGCAGAAAAATAAAACAAAAATGAACATAAAGCATTGGGGAAATTATATGCATCAGGATACGATCACAAATGATGAAACATATTGTAACTTAATTTTATGCAAAGTAATGTATTCTGGGAAACAATCGCAGGAATAATAGATATCCAGGTGTAAGTGGAAGGTGAATTATAACTCAGTAAAATGGTTTCAACTGAGTGAAATTAATCTAGAGAAAAAAAATAAGTAATAAAACCAAGAATTTATATCAATAGCAGATGTTTAACTGCACAAATTGAGCACAAAATAAGATGGTTGCATGAGTGTAAAACAGATTGAGACTTAACACTGAGTAATGACACTGTGATGTTTCATGAGATGCAGATAAGGAATAAGTCTGGAAAAGATAAAGTATCAGGTCATAGCTTTGGAAACTGTTATAAGTGCACCAGGCTTTCAATACGCTATTGTTATGTCCCTGTCATATTAATACAACCATGTTTTGTCCAGAAGGCGAGTTTGAGCTATAAGAGCAAGTTTCTTGAGTTGAAAAAACACAGCAGTACACATCTGCAAAAAATGACAGCTATAATATTTCTGACATTTTCAGAAGAGTTTTATACAGAAGCCTATTGGAGGAAAATTATGCATCTAAAAACGTGCAACTGTAACGTTGAAAGTTGGCTAGTGTTGCTAAAGTTCCTTTTATGGTATGAAGGGGGAAAGTGGATGCTCCTTTCATCATCCTCAAACTGTTAATGCTAACATACAGCACCTAGTAATCCAGATGGATTGTACACACCAATCAAGTTAGTGTCAACAATTTACTGATTTCTGATAGGGTGCATTATTATCCAATGGCATAAAATGATCACAGGCCTTCTGAGTGCCCTAGGTTAACATTGCATAATGATACTACTTTATCACAGCATCACTGTTTTAACAAACTTCTTTACACACAAATAAATTAAGTAGACAGCCACTCCTTCCCTGCACTTATCATTATCACATTTCTGTTATAAATGAAATGGAAACAGGCAGGCATGCACATTAACCATTTTAAGAATTGGATCACATGACTAAAATATTTAAATTAAAATATTTGCTAACTCTATAGTTTATTTCAGTTTCCTCTGTGTTTAACTGTGGGTTACACTTTAGCTTTTTGGAAGTACTGGTGCATTTTGAGAATGAGAAATCAACTGTCTTATCCAGGACAGACTCATTTCTGGAATGTTAATATTTCAGGAAGGTCCTTCAGTCATTAGATGTGTTCACTGCCCAAATTTCAAAGATGAAGGCATGCCTTACTAGGTCCAGGCAAAATAGGTAGGATTGTGGTTATGCACTCAAAATATTAAACAGAATCTATATTAGTTTGCCAAAACTTATCTTCAGCGAACACCTTTTCATCGACACATATTCAACGAAAATCACTTCTGCGAATTGATGAATTTTCAAATGGCAATGAAACAATTGCCCTGCAGCACAATGGAATGCACAAGTAACTAAATCAAACCCACACACCCCGACACCCCTCCAACTATATAAACCAGCTCCGAAATTGCACTACAGTGGGGAAAAGGGCAAAGTTATGTAGTTGGCCAACTACTTCACTGCCCTTGGAAAATTCAGCGAATAGTGGAAGTAATTTTCACTGAATATGTGTTGATACAAAGGTGTTTGCTGAAGATAGGTTTTTGAAAGCTAATATAGACCCGTTAAACAGTGGATGGTTGGGGAGGGGGTCTGTAGAATGGATAATAGGAAGTGGGAGGTGATGAAGAAATAATGATTCTCATTACTTTAGGAACTGACATTAATAGAATGGGTATCTACCAGTTACCAGCATTGGCAAAGTTAACATTACAGTGTTAGAATTCCCCATGCCAATGACATGGGGAGACTGTACACACACTGATCATTCAATTTTTCAGAGTGGAAATTAAAAATGAATTACCAATGAAGCAAGTAAGATGACAGGTTTCTTCACTGCAGTTGTCTGATATTAGTTGACTGTGAATATGTAATGTCCAGGATTTCAAATATTAAAAGTGAGGCTGTCTGCACTACCAGTACCACTCTACTATGGTGATAAGGTGTTAATGGCCAGCAGCTACATGGAAGGAGAAGACTTAGGAAGACATAAAAACACAAAAGAAATCAACAAAATGTAATAGTAATATTTTCAGTATGCAAGAGATAGTTTGTTCTTGTCTTATATATAGATGCCCAGTCTGCTAACATTTATACATAAATTATATATATATATATATATATATATATATATATATATATATATATATGGTTCCACTTCTAACCATCAAAATTTCAAAACATTGAAGTTCAGATCATCGAGACCAGAACATCGAATTTTGAAACGTCGAAGGTTAAAAAAAGAAATATAATTTTAACAATTGTGTATGCAAGCAAGCTTCGCCCCCCTGCACCCCCCACACCCCCCCTACTTTAATATTCCAACTCCGAGACCGCACTACAGTGGAGTAAAGGGAGTTCTCCCATTTAGCGCTATATGCAGAAGTGCTAAACGGGAGATTTTCCGTACCCTATCTGTAGTGCCATCACACAGATGGCACATAGACACACACAGTATGCAGGGCACCTTGGTGTCCTGCAAAATGACAAACATTCTCCCACCTACACTTACCCTTTTCTTCCCCTTTAAACCTTCGATGTTTTCAAACTCGATGTGTTCTGGTCTTGATGATCTGAACGTCGATGTTTTAAACGTTCGATGGTTTGAATATATATATTTACATATATACACATTTACATAAATACATATATTTGTATATGTGTATATATATATATATATATATATATATATATATATATATATATGTGTGTGTGTGTGTGTGTGTGTGTGTGTGTGTGTGTGTGTGAGTGTATATATATATATATATATATCAAGGTGTACTTAACACAGACCGGTTTGTCATGGCACAGATCAAGACAGCAGCCTACTGATACTGCCCTGATATAACTCAGAAGGTCTACTATGGAGAAGATAACATGTTTCCTCCTCCCTCAGCAATTAAACATAGAACTAGAAACAAACTTATGGGTAGTTCTTTCAAGTAAGCTAAATAAATAACATGGAAAAAAAGCAAGGAAGGAAGGGGGAATTCTAGTAACTGTAACAGCAGGCATCTGCAGAAGAAAACAGGAATTTGTAATCCCTCTTTAAAGATACCAGGGTGTTATTTGTAGTGCTGCATGTAGCTCTGGAGTCCCCATCTCTGCATGGATGAAGGCAGGATAATGAGCTCAAGAATGTGGCAATTACAAGGAGCCAGGCTTACGGACGAAGTCATGAAGACAAACAAGCCGACTTCCTATGCTTTCCACTAAAGATATGATGGGAAAAAAACTTTTGAAAAAAAGCATGACAAACTGCACTGCAGCATTAAAACAAATAAGATTTCTATAAGATCAAGAAAAAAAAAACTCTCAGAAAAGAAGGAGGCATTCCAGAGGCAATATAATGAATTTTTCACAGAGCAGGAGATGAAATGATATCATAGCCTTTCAGCCAAGGCTGTGAATTTAAAAAGGAGAAATTCCCTGATGGGATAGAGCAATCTACTGTAGTCTGGCTGGACTGAAAACATGTGCAGTCAGATTCAATAAAGCCTACACGGTCTGTTTCTACCGTGTGCGCATTGTGCCGTGATGCATACACGGTACCAAATATTATTTTACATTCAGTAAGCAGCTCCACACAGTATGCAGACCTTTGTAAACAAGGTAAACACCATGGCATGCAAATTACAGCATAAGCAGCTGAATTGTATGCTAATCAACCAATTCAAGATGGAGGACCTATTCAACAAGCTATAAGGCAACCATGTAGACTCAGTGCTGGTTTACCCTGCAGATTCCAAAACCTATTGGAATAAAGACACGGAAAGGAGTCTACACAGAAACAATGTTAGGGGCTGTTGTTGCTTTAATTCGTGTGTATGTGCAACAGACTGAAGTCTATGAGGCTGCTGCTGCTAATAGACCAGACCAAGAAGGAGAAGAGTTTTCAGACCCTGGTTAACTTATCGCAATCTACATGGCATGGAAATTGTAGAACACTACAGGGTGGATAGAGACACACTACAGGAACTCTGCAACTTCTGTCATCCTCAACTCAGAGCCAGGGCAAACTGAGGGGAACCCATCCCAGTGGAGACAAAGGTATGTGTAGCACTTATAAGTTTAGCTACAGGTACCTTTCAGAAATCAACAGGACATGCTGGGGGTGTCACAGGCATCAGCATCCAGGATCCTCCATAAATTCCTGAATGCAATGCTCCAACATGCTACTGACCACATATATTTTCTCCGTATTCCTGAGGATATGGCCAGAAATATGCAGGAGTTCTACCATGTTACACACTACCCTGAAGTACTGGCTGCCATAGATTGCACACATGCAGAAATTAAGGCAGCACATGGGGAACAGGGAAGGCTCTCCTTAATTAGAAAGGGCATCCACTCTATTAACTGCTAAGGTGTTTGTAATTCCAAGGGAATCATCTTAAATGCGGGTGCTGGCAACCGAGGCAGTTACCATGACTCACATATCTGGCACACCTCCAAACTATATCAGATGTTCACTGTGGGGGTATCCCACAGAGTCATTTACTGGGGAATGCAGATTATTCACTGGAACCATGGTTGATAACACCCATCAGAAATGCACATACACCTGCTGAAGAATGACATAATCTGGCACACGCTCAAACCAGAAATATCATAGAGTATGTGTTTGGGCTGCTGAAGTCCTGGTTCTGTTCTGGTGCCTAGATACATCTAGGGGAGCCCTGCAGTACAAAAAACATGCACGTACTGAAATATTCACAGTATGTGCCATGCTACACAACATCATCCTGAGGAAACAGCTTCACCAGGATCAACAAGGGGAAGGGGCACACATCCCACCACCAATGGCAAGGTCACCACAGCCACAAGGTGGTGAGAACTCAGCAGGGGAACCAGCAGCTGCTGTAGGTGTAGGCAGACATAGGGATGCTCAATATGCCCTTGCATTGGCTAAGAGACAATGCATAGCATACTCACTCACCGCCTAAGGGCCTAAACCTTCCACCTTCGCACACACATATAGTAACATTGATGCCAGGCAATGCTCACAAACTTTATCTACCCATGTAATGGCTGAGACAGAGTCAGCCCTAAACTAAAACTGTTGCAGCTGCTGGATTTACAAGGTAAGTGTTGAACATGGAGTGTATTGTGTAATATGAATGACTGCCATATCCTTGCATGTTGTTACTTGGTTGTGTCAGTGGCCCTGTGGCACACCTGATCATATGTCCTGCTGTGGCCACCTACTCCATTCACATCTGCAACTATCTATTGCCAAATTTGCATTCTGCCTGACATATCTCCTTGTCACCTCTCAAGCAGAAAGGCACAATGTCCCCTAAAACCTTGCACAATTACCTGATTCTCAGGGTCACTAAAGGGTGTTTTTTAGGGATTGAGACACCTGTGTGCCACAGTCCTAGGTGTCCTACAATACAACAGAAGGATAATATACATACGTATCACATAACTACATAATAAAAGTTCCCAGATAAAACAGAAAAGGTAGCATTTCAGTATTACTCACTGGAGAAAACATAAAATGGTCTACAGATGTGAAATATGAACAACAGGCTGGGTGCAAAAAAGGGAGCATAACAATAGCAAGATATCTTTGTTTGTGCCATAAAAGAAATGCAGCTTTGCTCCCCACCCCCAAAAGAACAGGCAAATTACACATTTTGCTAACAAACCATCTTTGAAATGTTAAAAGTGTTGTCAAATGAAATGTCCCTGAAACATGTCTACAGATTTATCACAGAATATTCCATTTTAAGGTATTGCCAATCATGTATACACATGAAAGGCTCTAACAAACATTCTCATGCCACCAGTACACTTCAAACTAATGTATACAGATAAAAGTGTATCATTTGCTAATCAAAGTATATATATAAATATTTGAACAGATTTTTCTTAATAACATTTCAGCATATGCAGTATATGGCTGAAAAATGCAAACATACCTTCTCAAGGTCAGGAATCTTCTGTGCAGATATACCCCAAAGTAATAGCCTCTCTGCTGTATTCTCTACATAAGCAAATCTCCTCACCTTCAGGGTCCCTAGCTGCATGGTTTCTTTTTTATGGTGTAGATTCAGAGCTGTCAACATGGTGAAGATGAAAATCAGGTGTGACTTCATTAGAATTGCTGAATCCCAAATACTTGGCTCCTTGCATCAGATGTAAACATAGTGCAGGTAATCCCTCAGTCTTTGTTTTTAATGGATTGCAACTGCGAATGATTACTGGTGGGGAGAAGGAAAACACAACATCAATGCAGACTCCCCTACATACAGTGGATGTGTCAGGTTAGACTTACAAAGTGTTAAACATAATTTTGCAAGGCTGGAAATATAAATAAGCAGCACACAATTTACAGGTTCTGCTCATTAACATCTAACCTCCCCTTCATTTGTTGGCAACTATATATTATATTATATTATATTATATTATATTATATTATATTATATTATATTATATTATATTATATTATTGTCATTTAATATCATCACACATTTTAAGGACAATGATATAGAATGGCTTACAGACTGCATGTCTGAGATAACTGGTCAGATAAGACAAGAATGAGCAACAAACACAGAGTTGTAAGACAGAGCTGTATATTTGCAAGCAATATTCATAAATGCTTATGGAGTCATTCAGTGCACTACATCCAAAATTAATAAATGTACAAATAATTGTTATATGGTTTCATAGTACTGTAGATGATGGTGCAGTTGCTTGTATCCAGAATTATTCCAGTTCCCTGCTGCAAAGATGTTTGTGTGGCAAAGAGGAATAAGGCACCTTTACTGTATTCTGAAGGTTCCTTGGAGTGTTATGTAGAAATATTTCATAATATTTTATGTGTACTAAAGTTTTGTAGTATGATACATTGCTTTTCCTCAGTTTTTTTTGGCCAGAGTTTGTGCTTTGTGTGGCTTAGTGCAACAAGGGAAATGGTGAAAAATGAATGTCAGATTTGGCTGTGCTTATCTCATTTGCATGATGCTTAGCAGTGCACAAACGTAGACTAGTGGCCCACCCAGAATACCTGCAGACAGGACATCTGCAAAAGTAGAAAGGTCAAAAACAATATTGCAATTTTGCTTTCCATCGTGCAACTGCACTTAGCGGCATTGCACGGCATTGCACAGTAGTTGACAAGGTTCTGCAACACATGCAGACAGGACTCATACAGCCAATAACTGAAACTGGATACATTCAATTTATTCTGTTGGTGTTGCGTGGTGGTTAAAACAAAGAACTTAAGAATTAGTAGGACATTATGAAACTGTCTTTTAACTAGTCCTGTGGCAGTAGGTGTAAGTGCAGGGCTGGAGTACAGATGGCCGTGGGTTCTAGCACAGGATGTGCAACCTATTTTTACTATTGTAACAGTGCAGTTTATAGCACTGAACTGAAAAATAGACAAGTTTTTTTATTTTTTATTTATTTAATGATTGTTAACTGGGAAAGTCTGACTTGGAACTTAGTCAGTTTTCAGCAGATGCCTGGGATGAAACACTCCAGATGCATGTCTTTGAATGTGGGAGAAAACCAGAGAACCTGGATGAAACCCACATGAACATAGGGGGGACATGCAGACTCCACACAGAAGGCACTCCAGCCAAGAATTTAATTGGAGAACCTCTTGCTGTGAGGTGACAATGCTACCACTGCACCAATGTGCCATCCATACAAGTATTTCAACATTCTTGTGGCAACAGGTGTAAGTGTAGAACTACCATACACATGGCCCTAGGTTCTAATACAGGATATTCCATACTTTCTTATGTTGTTCCACTTCCCATTACAGTCACTCTCTATTATAACACCATGGACAGTGGAACTGATATGGATTATATGTATGAGGAATAAGACACCCTTATTGTGTTTTCAGATGTATGACTGAGGATATACTATCTACTATATTTCTGTAAGTATAATTCTGCTATCTTGACTTGCATGGCCTTCACAATTACATAACACACATACACAACTGGATCTATATACAAGAACCTATTCAGGTCACACACATACATGTGTAACACCTGAAACTGTCACCTGTATTTCTGAATGATTCTTGACTGTCTGAGCAGTACTTCTTCTGTGGCAAAGATGGAAAATTAACACTGTAGAAGAAAATGCTTTGTCCCTTATGCCTAGGATTGAATCACACACTGAAAAATCAATTTTATCAGTGTGTAAAGGCAAAAACAAATGTGTCAGGGCATGACACTTATGCCCCCAGTGCATGTCTGCAAACTTAACTCACCTAGCAGTTATCTCCCGGTTTCCAAGGTACATCACCCAACACCCCTCAAACCAAGGCCAAATACAAGATTAACCTTCCAGTTTCAATTATTTATGTCCTCCCTGCTTGGCACTACTGCACACCACTTAACATTGCACAAAGGTGGTTGACATCATTGCTTGGGTTTGTGCACTACCAGTAAATGTGATAACCTGAACTGGCAGAAAAGCACAAGTTGCTGTTGCTGTAGTTCAAATATTAGACATGGCCAGCATTAGAGGAGAAGCTGCCCAGTTCAGGGTGAAGGGGTGGGGTGTCCAGGAGTCCAGGATATTTATTGGACTCCTGGTAAAGCACCACAGCCAAAGGCTTCTGCAGGGGGACTATTCTGGCTGCCAGTACAAGTCTGTGGCATGGAATAGTTTGGCTCAGGCTGTATCCAGTGCTACTGGAATCCCACAAACTGGAGAGTAGCGTAGGCATCATTTTAATGACCTACACAGGAGTAAAAGGGATACTGTCAACAGTTGGTTGAATGAATTTCAGACTGCGGACATTTCACAACTGTGCAATTATAATCATAAGAAAGTACTTATAATAGTTAGAAAGCTAAATATAGGCAAGAACTGTATGCATAATGCTCTTCTGTTCTTTTCTGTTCTTTCCCCAACTAATACTGAACGTGAGTTCAATAGACAGGCTCATGTTGCTTGAATGGAGAGACTGAGGGAAGCAAGTGGTATGTATGCAGCACAGGAGAAGTGTTATTGGAGCTTTAAAAGTTAAAGATAGATTTTTGGGTTTTTTACACAGTTGTAATGAGTTAAGCGTGTATATCCTAACTGTAAACCCAAGTATGCATGCATTACTTGGTAGCACAAATCAACTTTAGTAGTCAACTATTAGACTGCAGTCAGAGGTTGTGCATTCAAATTTCATGAATCACAACTATACAATACTGCATTTCTTTAAAATATTTAAATTAAAACTCTATACAAGTGGCACAAATGCCCTGCTGTTAACTACAATTTGTGTAATTGGAACATGCATATGTGCAGTATATGCACATTTCAACAATTACTATCAGCAATCTGTAGTTATAATGTGTATTTGTTAGGATGTATACTTAAATGTCATATTTCAGATAGAATAGTTGTATAACTGTGTTAATGCATTGTGTGTCAAATATGATGGTACTAATTTTATCTCTTTTTTTCTCTCACCCCAACCCTTATCTCTCTTTTTTATTTTCTATTATGTGTCATCAAAATGTCTCCATGTCATCCATCTGTACCACATCACTAAATGCTCCACAGCATAGTGAGGTAGGCCAGACCCAGTGGATCTGCCTGCCTTATATCCAATTTTCCAGGGCCTCCAAAGCATGACATATATGGAAAGACTGAAAGCCCTTTCACTGTACTTAATGTCATACAAGCTGCTGAGAGGTGAATTGGCCTTTCCTATAGAGCAGTCTCAGACCCTGCCCTAATGTAAATGCTGGAAATCCACAATTCAGATGAGACAAAAATCACTTATTCCAGGGATCTCAATCCAGCCTGTGACATAAAAAGAACATGCAAGAGAGACAGATATACCTCGCAGCGATCGCTGCTCCTCTGCATTATGCTCCCACTGCATGTGAAGCAGTGCTCCTCAATGACCCCATTCAAGTGCAAATGTGACAACTGGAAGGGTGATTATAAATTCACCCCAGGGTTGGCACATATGTCCTTCTTGGACAGGACCAGTTAGTGCTGATCACAAAATTGATCTGCTAACAATGAACACCTAACTATGCTCAATAAGGGTACTTGGGTTTTTACATGGCTACACTTGTAAAGGCCCTAGGGCCATTAGTCTAGTAACTTCCTAGGAACTTATGAAGCTATGAACCTTGCAGGCATTCCATCATCTTTTCTCCTACATCCAATGTTGATGTCATGCACTATAAGTTGGGCTGCAACCTTGTAAAAATCTAACTTGTGCAGTGGTGCTTGCATAAATTACTGAATTCTATAGTCTTTAGCTAGATAGGGGTTCTGTTCACATTGCAGTAAACTGTGTGTGTGTGTGTGTGTGTGTGTGTGTGTGTGTGTGTGTGTGTGTGTGTGTGTGTGTGTGTGTGTGTGTGTGTGTGTGTGTGTGTGTGTAACCAGAAGGGCAGGAGTGTGTATCCTACAGTTACTGCTCCAATCCCATGGATTGACAGCATTTTTTTTCTTGCAAATGCCTACACATCAATTGCATGCAGGCCTTCCAACATCTTCACTCCTACATCCAGTGCTGATGTCATGCACTGTAGGGTCTATATTATAAGAATGAAGTTTTAAATATTCGAACACCATATGGGCGACACTAAATGGTTAAGTATTTAAAACCTTGCAAGTGTGAACAGAGATTGCCATAGGGAAGTCTTCCCATTACTTCAACGTAGTGCGATCTTGGAGTTGGTATATTTAAGTAGCAGGGGGTGTGTGGGTGCAGGGGGTCTTGCCTCCCTGCTCAGAGTGATCAGGTAGGTTTTTCTTTTATTGTTACATTTTTTATTTTGGTTTCAATGGTTTACAACTTCGCTCATATGGTGTCACCTATATGGTGTTCGAAGTTGTAAAACTTTGTTCTTATAATATAGACTTGCATTATAAGTTAGTCTGCAGCCTTGTAAAAGTCAGACTTTTGCTGTGACACTTGCATAAATTAGTGAGTTCTATAGTCTGTGTACTTAGGTGGGGGTTCTGTTCTTACTGCTGTCAACTGTGTGTGTGTGCGTGTATCTTACAGTTACCTCTCCAATCCCATGGATTGACAGTATTTTGATACTTGCATATGCCTACACAAGCATTTCATGCAGGGCTCCCAACATCTTATCTCCTATATCCAGTGCTGATGTCATGCACTATAAGTTGTCCTACAGCCTTGAAAAAGTTAGACTTATGTCATGGTGCTTGTTTAAATTACTGAGTTCTATAGTCTGTGTACCTTTGATAGGTAGGGGTTCTATTCTTACTGCTGTCAAATGGTGTGTGTGCACATGTTTAACACTACAGAAAGCCTTTTACATCAGCATGTGGGGCACTGTTATTGCCATATTCTCCTCACCAGACACTGCTGATGTCATCAGCTATACTTGATTTGTGGATGATGCACTATTCCTACCAAGGCAGGGTCAGAGACTTGCCTGGAAGCCGGGGTGATGTCACCTCATCCTATACAATATGGATTACAGTAATATGGCTTTCAGTTTATCAACATACATCATGGCATGGTCTGTAGCCCTTGTGTTATTTCAGTGAGAAACCCCTGTGGTCTCTCCAGCTGTTGCATGTATCTGGTGAGGTACTTGCAAAAGAGAGCATTATACTCTATATTAATGTTCTGATAAGGTTCGAGTACAGGACTGTAATATAATCCTTAGATCTGAATATGATGGCATGACTTATGATGTACACAACATAGGCTTTCAATACTAGTGTGGACACTTTGTGGTCGAAGTTCATATTGCTATGTACACGTGTTCCCGATGTTTGTATCACTGGGTTTCAGCATAGTGGTATTGTTGTCAATGCTGTAAATAGCAGGGAATTCCACTTTGCAGAAGGACAAAATAAAAATACATGTTTGCATTTGTTTGTAGACCGTGTTGTTTTGTCACCAATCATTTGCCTCTTAGTCCCTACTGTAATATGTTATCATCATAAGTGGACTCAATGATTGCACCCAGTATGCCAGAATCATAAACACAGTAAGCCAAAGGCAGTATACTTTAGCCTAAAGTTTCAAGAAACAGATTCCAAAAAGTAAAGGGTCAAGCACAGATTCCTGGGGTATACTGATGGTGACAGCTCTACTGGTACAGATTGATTCACCAACTTTCACAGTATGAGTTCTGTCAGTGAGCCAGTTGGGTAAAATTAGGTTTAATCACCAGCTGGGAGAGTTTTTTAATGATACCAGTGTGGGGGATTGTGTTCAAACCCTAGACCATATCAGGATAGCCAGTATGCACTGTCTTACCTTCATCCACTCCTATCACACAGAATCAAAGGGCTGTGACAACATCACAGATCACCTATCACATGACACATCACATACATCTTCCTGACATGGTTGAATACACACTCCAACACACCCTCCACACAGACACTGTTCCTGTAGAAGAGTGTACACCAACATACCTCCATCTGAGTTAGGAGGGACAGCACTGATGGATGCATGTATAGACATATCCTGACTCTCCACCTCTGTGACGTAGACCAATGTGTCATCATGCACCTTTCTAAACGGACACTAGTAATATTCTGGCTGTGTGCAACACCTGTGTGAGTTGTTAATGGTACATCATGTCTGTTACATCTGTTAGATGTCTTCAAAAAGGTCATCAAGGGCATGCATAATGACAACACTATCATTCTTTTGAATATGACGAGCTCAAGGCATTTGAAACAAATCCACCCTGAATGATTCATTTAACACTGTCAGATGTGGACATAAACACCTATATCACCAAGTGGGTAGACCACTGTACCATATATTTGGCATCTAAATATGCTGAAATGTATGAAGTGACCTATATCTCAGGTCCAGTGATCAGGTCCATACATCAGGGCTGTCTGCTAAACCCTTTCTTGTCCATTATTTAAGTGACAGACATCACAGATAACATACATATCCTGTGTCCAAACAGCTGTCTGAAGGACTACAGATTGTGAACAATCATTGACTTCAACTGTGATGTTAGTGTAATACAGATAGTATCAACACACACCAAAGATTGCTGCCACAGACATGACAACACCTGCAATGACACAAAAACATGGGGGGATTTGTTACAGCAGGAAAACAAACACACAACGCAAGTATAATGTAGAAATCACACTCTTTAATCAGATGAATAGAGATTTGACCTGTGTCCTGGGGTAGATGGTAAGTGGAACGTCCACCTGCATGTGGTCAAAGTGCTGACTACTTCCTTGTATATAACACAACTACTGAGTATGTTACACCAGATGCGTGTGTGCTACCTGCTCCGTGCCCGGACAGTGTGCATGATTACCCTCATAGAGTGCTGACATGTCATAATAGTTGTACATGTGTGTTTGCACAGAATCATCTCTGATCACTCTAAATCACATTTGCTATGTCAGAGGCATGGGAATACTGGTGGTATTTTGATATTGTCCACGATTGAGCTTGTTTCATTTGATGTTGCCTGTGAGCCTGTGTCTCACTTGCTGGAGACCTCTGCTGAGATTATACTTGTATTCAGGCAAATCGGTTTGCACAGCTTCACAATATGCACCCCACCCCAATTGTATATAACATCCCTGATAGATGTCCTCTGCATTATTCCTGTAAGGATGCTTATCTCACAGAGACTTCTCCATTGTTATGCCAACTTGTGTGACAGTCACATAATACACATTTTCACTGTGCAATCCATATTGTACCATACTGGTATGTGATGGGTGTTGTTGCTTCAACTCTCTTCCACTCACATGCCCTCATCTGCTGTACATTAGGTTGTTTCACCTATCCTCATTCCCTGTGTTCATTCCTACAATTCATGTGTATGTCCCTATTCAATACACACACACACTTCCTCTGAGTGTTTATTTTACATGTCAGTCCATGTACCCTTACAGATCATTTATACAACTTCAGTACAGAATGCCAGAAATAGTATTTCACAATACTTTGAACTGTATACACCATCCTGTACTGTGCTTGGGCCATATACATAACTGTCACACCTCTCAACTGTCCATATTTTCACAAAAGTTCCAGATTTTTGCCTTATATATCTTTTGGTATGTTCCTTATAAAACCTGTGGTTTTCTGCCATATCACTGTGATGATCTCAGGACTGCTGTCATGCAATAATTATATGCATTTGAGTTTCAGACTTCAAATCCTTCAGAATATGTATCTTCGCACAAACCCCTTGTTATTCTAGCAAATTTCTAGGGTTAAAAGAGAAACAAAAGACAACAAGTCTTAAATCAATCCGGTGTCCACCAATGAGCGAAGCAAGCCAACAGACGTCTCGTAGATAAAAAATGTATTTAATCCAAATAACGCCCCAAACACAAAAACATTGTTCCCCCGTAACACAACATAAGCCACAAACTAGACAGAACAGACAGCAACGCCACGCTAAAGCAGTTTAGCGCTTTCAACCAGTTAATTGGTCTTCCTCAGAACTGCGTATTGGAGGCATTCAAACCAACTAAATAAACTTTTTGGCGCCAAAAAAAACAGGTCTTAAAGCCACATACTTGTGCCATAATATCAACTATTGTAAACAAATAATAAAGTAATGAAATAATAAAATAATGCAATATAATGAAATAAAATAAAATGTACGCTGACAACAAATGTGAACTGCCCAATAAAACACATAAGTATTATTAAATATTAAATTAAATTGTCATATTAACATAAACTATGTGAACTCGTAAAAACACATATTCTATTAATGTATAATGTTCGCTGCTAAGATTTAAAAATTACTACTATAATTTTACTACTATAATTTACAATTATAATTTGCTACTAAAGTTTATGTATTATGATGATGATAGTAATAATAATATTAATACTAATAATAATGTGGTGATAGTCACCCTATAATAACCTAACTGATGTTATAAAACACAAATGGTGTCCAGACACAAACAGACCATGGAAAAATTACTAGCAATACAGGTGGTAATAAAATAAAATACATAATGTAAGCTGTGATATATGAATGATAAAATAAGTAAAAATAACTCATTATACAAAACAAAATTAATGAATAATATTGGTAAAACTAAATTATGTGTTAATATATAAATATGCAAATAAATAAATAAATAGCCTCTATGTGAGGAGGCTTTTGATGGATATAAAGTCATTTAGTCCAGGTGGTGTAGTCGCATCCAAGAAAAGTTGCCACCAACTTTCTCTGTATGCGATAAGAGATTTAATGTCACCACCCCTAGGGTTATTTGGTATCACTTCCAATATTACAAACTTGAACATATGTGTCTCTCCATATTGATAGACATGCCTGTATAAGGCATTAGTGAAATCCTTGACCTTAATGCTATACACATGGTTATATATACGTTTTTTAATGCATCTTTCTGTACGACCCACATAAAAAGCCTCGCAAGAATCACATTTGGCTAAATATATAACCTGTCTGGTGTTGCAATTACCCTTTTTACAATTGATCTTACTTTTGTGCCCATTGTCTAACCTAAAATCTCCTTTGTTATACATAAATTTACAAAAGTTGCAACACCCGCATTTGTTGTTATATAAAACAGCACCAGTGTTTTTAATTTCAGTAATAGGATGCTCAAGTAGTTTTTTCATATTGGAACCCATCCGGTATACAAAATTCGGTTTCTTCCCTAATATATTGGCCAAATAAAAATTTGTACTTATCAAGTGCCAAAATTGAACTATTATTTGTTTGATTTTATCTGACCATATATTATATGGTATAATACATGCTCTCAAGTAACCAGGTCCTGCACCATTGTTATTCAACACTGGCAAATTCTGAATGTCTCCAGACCCTAATAATACTGTATACTTAGTACCCCGATTCCTCATAATATCGGAAATTATGTCACTCATCATGTCCTGTGGATACCCCCTTTCACTAAAAAAACTTTGTATTTGTGTAAGTTCTAATTCCAAATCCTCTAACTCTGATACCATTCTAACGGCCCTAATACATTGGCCCTTAAAAACATTTGTTTTCAATTTGTTAGGATGACAACTTGTATACTCAAGATAGTTGTTAGAAAAGGTTGGTTTCCTAAAAATAGTAGAACACACTTTACCATTCTCCTGGGTAACCAGTGTGTCCAAATATGGTAAACCTTTGGAATTATATTCATAAGTAAATTTTAAATAATCACTGCTGTTGTTTATGGCATCAATAAACCACAGCATTTCCTCATAAGTACCTTTCCATAACAAATATATGTCGTCTAAAAATCTGGAATAGTATGTTACCTTAGTAAAAGGGGTTTTAAACAAAATTCATCTTCCCAATTAAGCATGACCAGGTTGGCGTAGATGGGGCACATGCTGCACCCATCGCCACCCTGGTCTGCTGAAATATCTCCCCTTCAAAGTAAATATAATTGTTTTCCAAAACAATTGACATCATCTCAGTTAATAAAGAGATGGTATCCCATGATAGATCTGTATGATTCCTCAAACTGTTAGAAAAGGCTTCAAGTCCTTTCTCCTTAGGAATACATGTAAATAGATCGATCACATCAATGGTTATGATATATTGGATCTCAACATTCTCAAAACTGGAAACTGGATAATTGGAAAGGAAACACCACAAATCCTTTACCATGTGTGGAATCAGGGTATATATATTTTTTAAGGTCGTGTCAATAAACTTCCCCATCTTGAAAGTTTTAGATTGGCTACCCGATACAATGGGTCTCAGGGGGGGGTCATCACTATTTTTGTGGGTTTTCGGTATACCCACCATATTAGCCAACATGGGATGTTCAACTTTAATGAATTTATAAATTTCGATGGTAATTCTCCCATCTATCAAAAATTCCTCAATATAGGAATCAATCCTGCGATATGCTATGTTTAATTGGTTCCTAGAAATAGTAACATAGTTGGCTGTATTGTGCAATATGTCATATATTTTTTGTATGTATTTCATACTGTCATAAATAGCTATACCCCCCCCTTTGTCGGGTTTCATCAATCTAATAGATTTATTACTTCTGATAGATTTTAGTAATTCCCTTTCCTCAATGGACAAATTGCTGAATTCGTCAGCCTTATTGAAACCTTTATATGCTTTGTATATTTCCCTGGTAACGACCTTGTCGAAGCAATCAATGATTGAATTGTTAGGTGGTGTAAATTTGCTCCTAATAGTCAAATTTGCACCCTTATTAACTTTGCTCTCCTCTTTTGTACCACAAGTGATATTTTTTTCCTTAAAGTAAACTTCCAAATTAATTTTCCTGATAAATTTCTTGAAGTCTATTAGTACTTCAGTTAATGAAAATTTAGGACTCGGTATATATTTCAACCCTTTCTCCATCAATAAGAAATATACCTTGTCTATAGTCAAGTCAGTGTAATTGAATATATTAAAATGTCGGTACGAAAGCATCTTTCCTGTAACCACTATTGGGTCATCCTGCTCAAAATTGGTATTTTCAACTGGTCCTTGTTCCAATAAATAACTGTTTGTGTCTACTACATTAAATGTTCTTCCACTGGGTACAGGGAACGAGTTTGGTAAACCAATACTCGCTACCTTGTTCTGGTGTAAACCCTGTTTCCCCTGTTCTGATATGGGGGATGATTCCCCCACCTTTTTACCTGAAAATCCTCATAAACACCATTCCTAGAATTTGATTCAAATTCATAACCTGTGTCTCTCTCTGTCACCACATCAACTTCATTGGTATCAGGAATCCTAAAAGAGTTTCCCTGAATATTCCTTTTTCTCGGCCAGACATAAGCTCTCTTTTGTTGGTATTGTGTACTGTCTCTCTTAATTTTGTCTGTTTTACGCTTACAAACATTATTAGCCCATTTTTTAGCTTCAATGTATTGTTTGTTGTATAATTTAGCCCAGTCCTTGAACACTAAATCGTTAACTATTTGTGTATTCAAAATTTCTACTTCATGTATAGCCTTACTAAGTTTATCATCATAATACTTCATAAGTAGTTGAATATAACTAAATCCACATTTATCAAAAAAATCATTAAAATCTTTCATACATTCCTCTGTCAAATCAATACCTAAGGGTAATTTGAAAAATCTCAACCCTTTAGGAACAATCCTCCCATCAATACATTTCTGTAAATATAGAGTGTCCACTTTAAGTCCATTGATGGTCTTAAGTTTCTTTCCCAAAGAATAAATCATAGACTTTAAGTTAACAGTCCCAGGGTTGTTCGAACAGCCAAAAGGCGATGTCACCTTGTCGTCAACTCCATGGTTGTCAACAAAAAAGTCAAAAGATAAAAACTGATTGAACAAATCCACATCCTGCATAGCAGTACCAGACCCCATGGCTGATGTAAGCAAATGTGTACGCTGTCCAGTGACATTGGTCTGTGAATTAACTCTATTCACCATCGCAGTGGAATAGGTTTTGTGAGGTGGTCCCCTCTTGGGTTTGGTACCCACCCTCTTGGCTTCCATGTCATAGTCATAAATAGAAAAATCAAACGTGCAATCAGAGATGTTAATGTTGCTACTGGATAGCGGTGCAATAATGTCCAGACCTGGAGTGGGACTGGGATGAGGAGATTTCTGTCCATTGGGAATTTCGAAACTGTCATGGGAGTGGTCTTCCAATAATTCAGATGCCATCTGGTTGTCAGCGTGGTTGTTACCCTTATAAACTGTTCTAATAAAGGTGGGGCGAGAACCAGTCCCCTTATCAGTCACTAATGGTAAACCTTGATGATTCTTGTCCCCCAATCTGAGCGAGCCTGAAACAGGTATCGCTTCATTCTGTTTAGAAATCACTTCTTTCTGTGTCAAAATGTGACCGCTGTTAGGGGGTTTGTTGCCTTCGCGTTGGCAACACACCACTTCCCCCTGTAATAGTTTAGTAACCAAAAGGGACAACTGTTTCACCTCACCTCTCAATTCTGCTATTTGCGACGTAAATGCCTCTGTAGCGTTGTTGCTGTTCTCCGTAGTAGGCACATTAACGTCAACGGGCGCTGGATTCTCCGATGGAGTAAGCTCTTGGCATTCTCGGAAGCCGGAGTGTTCAACAACATCGTAATGGAAAAACAAAAGACAACAAGTCTTAAATCAATCCGGTGTCCACCAATGAGCGAAGCAAGCCAACAGACGTCTCGTAGATAAAAAATGTATTTAATCCAAATAACGCCCCAAACACAAAAACATTGTTCCCCCGTAACACAACATAAGCCACAAACTAGACAGAACAGACAGCAACGCCACGCTAAAGCAGTTTAGCGCTTTCAACCAGTTAATTGGTCTTCCTCAGAACTGCGTACTAGAGGCATTCAAACCAACTAAATAAACTTTTTGCCAAAAACAGGTCTTAAAGCCACATACTTGTGCCATAATATCAACTATTGTAAACAAATAATAAAGTAATGAAATAATAAAATAATGCAATATAATGAAATAAAATAAAATGTACGCTGACAACAAATGTGAACTGCCCAATAAAACACATAAGTATTATTAAATATTAAATTAAATTGTCATATTAACATAAACTATGTGAACTCGTAAAAACACATATTCTATTAATGTATAATGTTCGCTGCTAAGATTTAAAAATTACTACTATAATTTTACTACTATAATTTACAATTATAATTTGCTACTAAAGTTTATGTATTATGATGATCGTAGTAATAATAATATTAATACTAATAATAATGTGGTGATAGTCACCCTATAATAACCTAACTGATGTTATAAAACACAAATGGTGTCCAGACACAAACAGACCATGGAAAAATTACTATAATTATATAAAATATAATTATAATTATAATTGTAAATTATAGTAGTAAAATTATAGTAGTAATTTTTAAATCTTAGCAGCGAACATTATACATTAATAGAATATGTGTTTTTACGAGTTCACATAGTTTATGTTAATATGACAATTTAATTTAATATTTAATAATACTTATGTGTTTTATTGGGCAGTTCACATTTGTTGTCAGCGTACATTTTATTTTATTTCATTATATTGCATTATTTTATTATTTCATTACTTTATTATTTGTTTACAATAGTTGATATTATGGCACAAGTATGTGGCTTTAAGACCTGTTTTTTTGGCGCCAAAAAGTTTATTTAGTTGGTTTGAATGCCTCTAGTACGCAGTTCTGAGGAAGACCAATTAACTGGTTGAAAGCGCTAAACTGCTTTAGCGTGGCGTTGCTGTCTGTTCTGTCTAGTTTGTGGCTTATGTTGTGTTACGGGGGAACAATGTTTTTGTGTTTGGGGCGTTATTTGGATTAAATACATTTTTTATCTACGAGACGTCTGTTGGCTTGCTTCGCTCATTGGTGGACACCGGATTGATTTAAGACTTGTTGTCTTTTGTTTTTCCATTACGATGTTGTTGAACACTCCGGCGGCTTCCGGCGAGAATGCCAAGAGCTTACTCCATACGGAGAATCCAGCGCCCGTTGACGTTAATGTGCCTACTACGGAGAACAGCAACAACGCTACAGAGGCATTTACGTCGCAAATAGCAGAATTGAGAGGTGAGGTGAAACAGTTGTCCCTTTTGGTTACTAAACTATTACAGGGGGAAGTGGTGTGTTGCCAACGCGAAGGCAACAAACCCCCTAACAGCGGTCACATTTTGACACAGAAAGAAGTGATTTCTAAACAGAATGAAGCGATACCTGTTTCAGGCTCGCTCAGATTGGGGGACAAGAATCATCAAGGTTTACCATTAGTGACTGATAAGGGGACTGGTTCTCGCCCCACCTTTATTAGAACAGTTTATAAGGGTAACAACCACGCTGACAACCAGATGGCATCTGAATTATTGGAAGACCACTCCCATGACAGTTTCGAAATTCCCAATGGACAGAAATCTCCTCATCCCAGTCCCACTCCAGGTCTGGACATTATTGCACCGCTATCCAGTAGCAACATTAACATCTCTGATTGCACGTTTGATTTTTCTATTTATGACTATGACATGGAAGCCAAGAGGGTGGGTACCAAACCCAAGAGGGGACCACCTCACAAAACCTATTCCACTGCGATGGTGAATAGAGTTAATTCACAGACCAATGTCACTGGACAGCGTACACATTTGCTTACATCAGCCATGGGGTCTGGTACTGCTATGCAGGATGTGGATTTGTTCAATCAGTTTTATCTTTTGACTTTTTGTTGACAACCATGGAGTTGACGACAAGGTGACATCGCCTTTGGCTGTTCGAACAACCCTGGGACTGTTAACTTAAAGTCTATGATTTATTCTTTGGGAAAGAAACTTAAGACCATCAATGGACTTAAAGTGGACACTCTATATTTACAGAAATGTATTGATGGGAGGATTGTTCCTAAAGGGTTGAGATTTTTCAAATTACCCTTAGGTATTGATTTGACAGAGGAATGTATGAAAGATTTTAATGATTTTTTTGATAAATGTGGATTTAGTTATATTCAACTACTTATGAAGTATTATGATGATAAACTTAGTAAGGCTATACATGAAGTAGAAATTTTGAATACACAAATAGTTAACGATTTAGTGTTCAAGGACTGGGCTAAATTATACAACAAACAATACATTGAAGCTAAAAAATGGGCTAATAATGTTTGTAAGCGTAAAACAGACAAAATTAAGAGAGACAGTACACAATACCAACAAAAGAGAGCTTATGTCTGGCCGAGAAAAAGGAATATTCAGGGAAACTCTTTTAGGATTCCTGATACCAATGAAGTTGATGTGGTGACAGAGAGAGACACAGGTTATGAATTTGAATCAAATTCTAGGAATGGTGTTTATGAGGATTTTCAGGTAAAAAGGTGGGGGAATCATCCCCCATATCAGAACAGGGGAAACAGGGTTTACACCAGAACAAGGTAGCGAGTATTGGTTTACCAAACTCGTTCCCTGTACCCAGTGGAAGAACATTTAATGTAGTAGACACAAACAGTTATTTATTGGAACAAGGACCAGTTGAAAATACCAATTTTGAGCAGGATGACCCAATAGTGGTTACAGGAAAGATGCTTTCGTACCGACATTTTAATATATTCAATTACACTGACTTGACTATAGACAAGGTATATTTCTTATTGATGGAGAAAGGGTTGAAATATATACCGAGTCCTAAATTTTCATTAACTGAAGTACTAATAGACTTCAAGAAATTTATCAGGAAAATTAATTTGGAAGTTTACTTTAAGGAAAAGAATATTACTTGTGGTACAAAAGACGAGAGCAAAGTTAATAAGGGTGCAAATTTGACTATTAGGAGCAAATTTACACCACCTAACAATTCAATCATTGATTGCTTCGACAAGGTCGTTACCAGGGAAATATACAAAGCATATAAAGGTTTCAATAAGGCTGACGAATTCAGCAATTTGTCCATTGAGGAAAGGGAATTACTAAAATCTATCAGAAGTAATAAATCTATTAGATTGATGAAACCCGACAAAGGGGGGGGTATAGCTATTTATGACAGTATGAAATACATACAAAAAATATATGACATATTGCACAATACAGCCAACTATGTTACTATTTCTAGGAACCAATTAAACATAGCATATCGCAGGATTGATTCCTATATTGAGGAATTTTTGATAGATGGGAGAATTACCATCGAAATTTATAAATTCATTAAAGTTGAACATCCCATGTTGGCTAATATGGTGGGTATACCGAAAACCCACAAAAATAGTGATGACCCCCCCCTGAGACCCATTGTATCGGGTAGCCAATCTAAAACTTTCAAGATGGGGAAGTTTATTGACACGACCTTAAAAAATATATATACCCTGATTCCACACATGGTAAAGGATTCGTGGTGTTTCCTTTCCAATTATCCAGTTTCCAGTTTTGAGAATGTTGAGATCCAATATATCATAACCATTGATGTGATCGATCTATTTACATGTATTCCTAAGGAGAAAGGACTTGAAGCCTTTTCTAACAGTTTGAGGAATCATACAGATCTATCATGGGATACCATCTCTTTATTAACTGAGATGATGTCAATTGTTTTGGAAAACAATTATATTTACTTTGAAGGGGAGATATTTCAGCAGACCAGGGGCGTAGCGATGGGTGCAGCATGTGCCCCCATCTACGCCAACCTGGTCATGCTTAATTGGGAAGATGAATTTTTGTTTAAAAACCCCCTTTTTACTAAGGTAACATACTATTCCAGATTTTTAGACGACATATATTTGTTATGGAAAGGTACTTATGAGGAAATGCTGTGGTTTATTGATGCCATAAACAACAGCAGTGATTATTTAAAATTTACTTATGAATATAATTCCAAAGGTTTACCATATTTGGACACACTGGTTACCCAGGAGAATGGTAAAGTGTGTTCTACTATTTTTAGGAAACCAACCTTTTCTAACAACTATCTTGAGTATACAAGTTGTCATCCTAACAAATTGAAAACAAATGTTTTTAAGGGCCAATGTATTAGGGCCGTTAGAATGGTATCAGAGTTAGAGGATTTGGAATTAGAACTTACACAAATACAAAGTTTTTTTAGTGAAAGGGGGTATCCACAGGACATGATGAGTGACATAATTTCCGATATTATGAGGAATCGGGGTACTAAGTATACAGTATTATTAGGGTCTGGAGACATTCAGAATTTGCCAGTGTTGAATAACAATGGTGCAGGACCTGGTTACTTGAGAGCATGTATTATACCATATAATATATGGTCAGATAAAATCAAACAAATAATAGTTCAATTTTGGCACTTGATAAGTACAAATTTTTATTTGGCCAATATATTAGGGAAGAAACCGAATTTTGTATACCGGATGGGTTCCAATATGAAAAAACTACTTGAGCATCCTATTACTGAAATTAAAAACACTGGTGCTGTTTTATATAACAACAAATGCGGGTGTTGCAACTTTTGTAAATTTATGTATAACAAAGGAGATTTTAGGTTAGACAATGGGCACAAAAGTAAGATCAATTGTAAAAAGGGTAATTGCAACACCAGACAGGTTATATATTTAGCCAAATGTGATTCTTGCGAGGCTTTTTATGTGGGTCGTACAGAAAGATGCATTAAAAAACGTATATATAACCATGTGTATAGCATTAAGGTCAAGGATTTCACTAATGCCTTATACAGGCATGTCTATCAATATGGAGAGACACATATGTTCAAGTTTGTAATATTGGAAGTGATACCAAATAACCCTAGGGGTGGTGACATTAAATCTCTTATCGCATACAGAGAAAGTTGGTGGCAACTTTTCTTGGATGCGACTACACCACCTGGACTAAATGACTTTATATCCATCAAAAGCCTCCTCACATAGAGGCTATTTATTTATTTATTTGCATATTTATATATTAACACATAATTTAGTTTTACCAATATTATTCATTAATTTTGTTTTGTATAATGAGTTATTTTTACTTATTTTATCATTCATATATAACAGCTTACATTATGTATTTTATTTTTATTACCACCTGTATTGCTAGTAATTTTTCCATGGTCTGTTTGTGTCTGGACACCATTTGTGTTTTATAACATCAGTTAGGTTATTATAGGGTGACTATCACCACATTATTATTAGTATTAATATTATTATTACTATGATCATCATAATACATAAACTTTAGTAGCAAATTATAATTGTAAATTATAGTAGTAAAATTATAGTAGTAATTTTTAAATCTTAGCAGCGAACATTATACATTAATAGAATATGTGTTTTTACGAGTTCACATAGTTTATGTTAATATGACAATTTAATTTAATATTTAATAATACTTATGTGTTTTATTGGGCAGTTCACATTTGTTGTCAGCGTACATTTTATTTTATTTCATTATATTGCATTATTTTATTATTTCATTACTTTATTATTTGTTTACAATAGTTGATATTATGGCACAAGTATGTGGCTTTAAGACCTGTTTTTTTGGCGCCAAAAAGTTTATTTAGTTGGTTTGAATGCCTCTAGTACGCAGTTCTGAGGAAGACCAATTAACTGGTTGAAAGCGCTAAACTGCTTTAGCGTGGCGTTGCTGTCTGTTCTGTCTAGTTTGTGGCTTATGTTGTGTTACGGGGGAACAATGTTTTTGTGTTTGGGGCGTTATTTGGATTAAATACATTTTTTATCTACGAGACGTCTGTTGGCTTGCTTCGCTCATTGGTGGACACCGGATTGATTTAGGGTTAAAAGAGCAAATATGTAAACTCTGTCCCCATTTCTGGGTCATTGTCCCCCTCATTATGTTATGCTTTGCCCAGATTTCTTGCACTAAGAGATTGAGAGCTATAAGAAATACTATATGTCAAGGCCTGGTGATCATTGTGACATTCCCCACAGACCCAGTAACCTACTGGGCTCGGAGATAAACAGGTCTGCTGTATGTGTTGTGTTACATGGTTTCCTGGCAGGCAATACAGTTGCCAGCCATGAAGCCTCACTTATTTGCATTTAAACGTGGTGCATGGCATGGTGCATGGCATGAATATGCAGTTAGCACTGCTGCTCATCTTGCATCACCAGGGGTGGTCTAGTTGCTACAAATGTCTTTGTAATACTGGATTCTGACTATTTGTTAAAATCCAAAGACTCATAATAATATATTTGTTAGAATATCTGTTCAGCCTTGTAGCATAGTGGAATATTATCTTTGGTACAACAAGGCTTCAGACATACCATTAAAAAGTTAATAATCACAGCCATTTTTTTAATCTACCGGAAGCCTATTTTCACTCAAGTAGAATTAAAAAACTAGAAATGTTGCAGATGAGGTGGTTCTGACCTTAGCAGCAACTTCATTTATGCCTTGATTTCAAAGGATCAATGAAATTAAAACCAAGTAAAAAAAAAAAGTAGTCACCCCACCGTACCAACTCCGAGGGTGGTATAACTAGTGCCCTTTGGCAGGAGACTGCAGAAGAGTGTGCCCAAACATAGTACATGATGGTGCATACAGTCCAAAGTATTTATAGACAGAGGTAAAATTATCTTTTATGTTTTATGCAGTCAAAAAACAAAATCTGCCTATGAGGAAAACCTAAGGCCGGATTCATGAATGCCTGCACTTGGTGCTGCTATTATGTGTATACACTGGATAGCCCACTATTTGGCATTCATTAAACAGTTCTGCATTTTGCACTCACCCTCAAAACAAGAGTAAGCATGGCAATTTGCTAATGAAAGCATAAGTAGTTGAACTGCATGCCAATTAAGCAAGCCAACATGTCGGAGCTATTCACGAACATATAAAGTGATCGTGTACACTCAGTGCTCCCCTTTGCCCTGCAATCCAAAACTCTTTGGAATACAGGCATGATTACACTTAGAGAAAAAAATGTTAGGGGTCGTTGCTGCCATCGTTAAGCTGTATGCACTACAGGCTTTAATTCAAGGTGCTGCTGCTGCTGCTGCTGCTGCTGCCAGATCTCAGCTGAAGTGAAGAAGAAGGGTGTTCAGACCCCATTTGACATATCAGGAACTACATGATACAGAAACTGTATATCAATAAAGGATGGAAAGGTATACAGTAGAGGAAATATGTAACTTCTGCTGCCCTCACCTGAGGCCCTGGGGAAATCATGGAGAACCCATCCCAGTGGAAACATAGGTATATGCAGGGCCATGTATTCTAGCTACAGGTATTTCCCAGAGGCCCACAGGGTATATATTAGGGGTATCATAGGCCACAGTTTCTAGAATCTTACATCAGATTCTAAATGGAATGCTATAACATGCAATAAATCATATCTGTTTCCCACATGTCCCACATAAAACAGCAACAACCATGCATCAATTCTATTCCAAAGCATACTTCCCTGCAGTTCTTGGCTCTGTTAACTGCTAAGTAGTGTGTAATGCCCAAGGGATCATCTACAATGTGTATGCAAGTAATCTTGGCAGTTTTCAGAACTCAAATATATGTCAACTGTACACAAGATTTGCTAGAGGTGACTTTCCCAAGGGCATCTAGTGGGGATGCAGGTTATGTACTGGAACCTTGGCTCCTAACACCCATGAGAGACCAACATAACCTCAATGAGCAAGGATACAGCAATGCCCATGCTCAAACTAGAAGTATAACAGAACTTGTATTTGGGTGGCTCAAATCAAGGTACTGGTGTTTAGACACATCAGGAGGTGCCCTGCAGAAGTAACCTCTGCCAAAATAGTCAGAGTCTGTGCCATGTTGCACAAGATAATTGTCTAGAAGTGGCTTCAACAAGGACAACAAGACCAAGGAACACAGCTTCCAGGACCACAGACATAGCCAACAGTGCAGCAGATATAGATGGGGATAAGTCTGGGGAAGAATCACCACTTGAAAATTATCCTAGCAGGTACAAGTATGCACAAAATACCATGGCTATGGCTAACAGGTAAAGGATAACCCATACAATTAGTACCTAACTGAAAACCTAAGCTTCCAAGTTCATACTGATATTAAAAATTATGCCTGCACAACTCCTCAACCTTTACTTAACCATGTAATGGTAGTATAATGTCAGCATCAGAGACAGCCCCCAAGAACACATCTTGTAGCTGCAGTATTATCCAAGGTAAGTACTGAACATGTAAAAAAAAGAAATATCTCAATGTTTGATTTCGTATACAAATACTTACTTGCCACTAAGATGAAACATGGCTCAACTCCACAGTAATGTCAGCAGTAACTTATTAGTGATTTATACAATATATATATATATATATATATATATATATATATATATATATATATATATATATAATTTTGCCTAATACTGTGCATCACAAATTACATTTAACCAATTTAGATAACCCAACAGTGAGCAGGCCAATGTTAGCCGTCATCTGCACAAGTTTAAGAGCAAGCAACAATTCCTAACTAGTAAGATTGAACTAATAAGAATAATACAATCAATACAAATGCAATCAACAAGTACATAATTAATACTTTACTAATGAACAGGAAACAAAATATTAATGAAACATTTTTTACAATACATTTAATCAAAGGAAATAGCTGATTAAGCAAGCATTAGCTATACAGCCTGTGCATTAGACATAAGGAACCCAAAGTCATAAAGAAATAGGAAGAGGGCAGGGCACATGTGCAAAGGGCAGGGCACAGCCATCATCACTTTACACTGGGTGGGGGATTTACAGGAGGGCAAGCCTAATACCAAGAAAGTGAGTGTATGTGAGTAAGAAGTTAGTTTTTCAGGAAGTATACAATTTCCAGGGCTAGTACTAACAGATTGCTATCATTCAATAGTAATTGTTTATACATGTGAGTGAGATGAAATGGGCAAGATGACCTTTAATGTGTGCGGGTTTGCATGAACACAATCAAAGCACCTTTGCTAGCACTACATCCTTGCATCTTGGACAGGTGTGGGTAGAGCAGTCAGTTCACCATCATTGCCCCCAACCACTTGGACTACTTCTACCGTTAGTGTCACTTCTAGTTCCATGGCCTTAGCTAGAAGTCAGGGTGCTACTTCAACATGAATGATGCCTGCTGGACAAGCTATCATCACAATGACATCCAAGACCATGGCCATGGGGTCTACCATGTCTGTGTTTGGACACTTCAAGCACTGACGGAGCAGTGGAAGTAATGCGACTATGGGATCAGGATCTTGCCTGACCCTGTTAACACCTGATGATGTAAAGACTCTCCAACCATGTGGATACTGACCCTCCGTAGCAGACATTCCATTACAGCACTACCCAATCCAGTGTGCCATTCATCTTGTCCAAGGAGTCACCCACATGGTTCAAGCAGTCTCCCACATCGGAATGCACAACATGTGGTACTTGGACTATGTCTTCTAAGGCCCTGGTATAATGTGCCTGTGCCTCAGTGACAGCCCTAAACATACTTTTTGTGGCATCTACTGACACGCCAACATCAGGAGGAGGGTGGCTGCAGGCTTCCTCCAAGCACCTCTACCAACATCCCTCTGTTTTGCTTCACCCTCATGATGGCTATGGGGTGATGCCATCAGCTCTGCAGCAGGAGTAACTACACTACCCTGATCAGCTGTGTTACCATCAACCTGTCCCATCTCTGAGGGATCCATGTCATGAGTACACGTAGACATATTGACTGTGTCCAAAATATTTGCAGGAGATATGGGAGGGCACAATCTCAATATAAGACCAACCCTCGGCACCCCCAGACTGTGCCTCTTCACCATGACCATTATCAAAGCCTACCAATACTCTGATATCAGCTAATAGACTTTCCATAGTGCTGATGGCAGGATCACCTATGATAACAAGTAATCAACACAACAAAGAGAGAAGCAGAATAAAAACTGATCAAACTTATGTTATGCAAACATAATTTAAGCAATAATAGATGCAAATGCAATTAAAAAAGGACTTTAGTGTATACCTAAGTCTACTTTTATGTAAAGTAATAAGAAAAGAAATCTGCCTACCATGTGCAAGTGGTCATGAAAAAAATAGTACCAGCTGTACCTAGACAGAACAAATTGAGGTGAAAGATGGATCATAAGCATCACAATGAAAATGACACAACAACCAGGAAACAATCCACTGCACATTTACATAATAAGAAACATCTTATTTTCAGTTTCCTTCTCCCTCACTTATTTCCTATCTCAGTCCCTCTTCTCCAACACCCCCTCACTCTCTCGCTTTCTCTCTCTATAGATAGACAGATATACACAAGAGAAATGATTTATTATATGGCATACCTGAAGGTTCAGTGATAGACACACTTTGGTTGTCCTACACCTTAGCACCCACATCAGTGATTATTTGGGAACCTCCTGATGAGCTGTACGGATCTCTAACAGTGGACAGGAACTCCTCTATCTTCGTCAGTGGTGGTTCGGTAGCAGGATGACCACCAGTAGCAATCCATTCCTAGGTAAATTCAGCTGTTTGATGTTTGGCATTTACGATCATGTCATTGGTCAGATGTCTGATTTTCTGACAATCATTGCTATGTCCTTCTACCACATTCATGTCATTGAACCCCCTGCATCCAGATATGGTTTCAAGAGGGCTTGTCAACTCTGGCTATGTCTAACAGGAATGAGACATGTTGCCATAGGGCCTGTATGATCACTTCATTGTCTGCATCTGTGTATGGCAGTTTATGGGGAACAAATGTCTTGGGTGCCATAGGCTTGTATGAGATGAAACACAAGAAGAAAAAAAAGGAAATTAAGCAAAAGGCGAGAGTTAAAAAAAAAAAAAAAAAAATATATATATATATATATATATATATATATATATATATATATATATATATATATATATATATATATATATATATATATATATATATATATATATATATATATTTATTCGGGCATCATGCACAAAATAAATTAAAATGTAAAGCTCTCTATGAGTACACACAGTTAATACAGAAATGTAACCTCCACACAAAACAAAGTAAATTAATACACTAATAAAAGTCTTTAAGGTTGCCAACAATTTTGTAACCCCATACCACATAGCAGCATTACAAAAGCATACAGAAATTAATACAGTTATTTGGATCTCCACTTGTGCTGATGGTAGTAATATCAGAGGCTTAACACATGTGTTGAACTACTAATGTAACCCCCCCTCCCCGACATTACTAATACTGATATAATACATTTTTGGAACAAGTGTTCAGATTCGCAGATAAATGTTTTAACAGTGGCAGGTAACATTTCCTTTAAAAAATATTTTAATTAAAAGAAATAACTGATATACATGACTATTGCAGCAGCAATGGACAAATAATGTAGACAACAAACAATTGTATTGTAAAATTTAATCTATCAGTAGCATAAAAACAAATCTCCTTGTAAAAAAACAGCAACATACCTTTACAGAAAACCAGTTTTGAAAGTAGACAAAGGTATTGCAAGTCAGATAGCAGTATAAAAAAGTCTTTGGATCCAAACAGTCTCCCCTACTATGTTATAAGTGCCTTACTTACACAATTATGTGGTTTACTATCATTTTGTCTATCACAACTTGTGCAATTTTCATTTGTGCGAAAATGTAGATTCGCACTATGTAAACATCAATACCACAATGTCGAACCGTACAATAGCAAATGCAATACAGCATTTGCTGTTGTAAGGTTCGACATTGTGGTACAGCTTGCACTATAGTGGGGATTGGGAAATGTACCCTTTCCCTCACTATAGTGCGACCCCGGAGTTTGTATATTAAAGTAGAAGGGGTGCGGGGTGTGCAGGGGAGCTTGCCCCCCTGCAAACATGTTATTTACTGCGCAATGCACAGTAATATTATTCCCAGAAGTGTGGTGACTCTTCGAAAATGTCAACGTTGACATCTGCAGTCACCACACTTTGACTTTATTGCTGTTCGTTCTTTTGATTTTCGTGGTTGTGGTTCAACATAACCACAATTCGCTGTTGTGTGATCTGTTTAATTGATAGTAAACTGATTATGTTATATAGTACAGATTCAGCAATGTAAATATGTAAATCAAGTTTCAAATCATTTGTGTTTCTGAATCACACAATCTGCTTGGAAGAGAAACATGGTGTGAGAATCTACATGAGGCTATGCACATGCCTTAGCGGTACAAGAATGAGCATTTTAAAGTGTTGCTTGCTAAGGGCTTGCAGGTGTGAGTCCTTAGTGCAACTGCAGGAATAATTACATTTTCACAGTATATTTACTTAGGGTGAGCCAGGAGGAATAGAGTTAACAAAAAGTTAGGGGCTTACAGTGACAGACATAGGAGAGAACCCCTTTATAACATTTATAATACTAAATACTTACCATCCAGATGTGCCTCTGAGTAGAAAATTGTCTATGATTCATTTTTAATAATAAAATATAACATATAAAAAGATCTCCAAGTGACACTGCATTTATGTCAGACTACCATAAAAACCAGAATGTTCACGGCTGGAGTGCGGGGAGTGCCTTCTGTGTAGAGTCTGCATGTCCTCCCCGCGGTTGGGTGGGCATTTGAAAGACATGTGTAAATGGGCATACCTTCGTTGAAGGTTAAACGTCGAGCTGGCACCTCGGCGTTCGTGAAACTCTACTGTCAATCATTAGCGGACCAGAGTTCCGCTGTGGCAACCCCTAACTGGGAAAAGCCGAAAGACAAACAAACAAAAACCTGAATAATACCCACAAAAGAAAAGTAAAAAAAAAAAATGTAGTATTGAAAATAGTTTTTGCTATTGTGGCAGGAATTATTAGCTTAACTGTTGCAGATATATCATTCATCTACACATTTTCTGGGAATTTACAAAAGACAACTATGAAAAAAGGCTTACGTAGGATCTTTAATGTAAAGTGATACAATGTCACCTCTTCAGTATATGTAAGTTACTTTTTCTTATTCATAAATTTGTCTGTTGTATGTGGCAAACAATGAAACTAGTCTCAAATGTGTCATGTTAATGACTTGATATCAAGGATAAAATCTAGATGTGTTGCTTTTGTGCCATTAGTAAGACAATTTACGTTGAAAGAACATCACAAAGAGATACTCTAAAAAAGCCTTTTTTTTTCATCCTTGTTGTACTGCTTGGCTGCCTTCTGTAGCACAGACAATCCTATCACTGGTACAGGGCCATCAACATTCTGGATAGTACTGAGTGAAAAAATTCAGCTGTAATTATTCCTATCTTTATGGTACACAATGTGCAATTAGAGTGAATTTAGAGAGAGAGAACAGGTAATGCAAGGTTCAAATCATGTTTACAGAAATTTTAATGAGTGATTCAAAATGCGCATTGACACAATTTTTTATGCAAATAAGTTGTTGGAAACTTAGTTATTCTCAGTATTAATAATGTGTGATATGCATGATAAGAAATATGACATTTTCTAAATTGTGATATACAAAAACAGTAACATGATGTGGAAAACCGTATTATATAGGGGATCTATATTAGAAGCACGAAAAGACAAAACCGCAAATGCTCACATTAGCGAAAATGCCGGGAAATGAAAGGGTGTTTGCGGGGTCGTGGTACAGTGAGGAGTGGGATATTTTCCCTTTCCTCACTGTAGTGCGATCTCGGAATTGGAATATATAGTTAGCGGGGGGTGTGGGGGGTGCAGCCCTCCACAATACCAAGTTCGATTACCAGCATTTTCGCTCATGTGAGCGTTCGCTAAAGATAACTTTCGGTTATCTAATATAGACCCTTATACAGGATGGATTACATAAGCATATCTCACAAGTAGTAATCCTGACAGTCAGAAATTTCCTTTGAAATGATGTCAGTGTTAATTGCATATAACTGTGTCAATAATGAGCTAATGTAATTTTCTGTTGTGCCCCCATTCTGAAGAACTGACATTAAATGAAAGCATTAGGATGTGCAACAGAAATGTTACTTGTGATGTAAGCAGAATTTAAATGGATGAATGTGTCAGGTTAATCCTATAAGTGCTTTAACTTTTGCTAGATATACCCTTTAAATTGATCTATTTTTACTAATAAATTATTTATATAATTATTTTATTGCAGTGTTTTTGCCTTTTGCATTTAAGTGCCACTTGGCAGTGCACAGTGGTGGTTCACTAATAAAAGCAAAAATGAAAAATATAATTTGGACTGCCTTTTGTTTCACAAATGAGATTGGTGCAGGTGCACTGCCATCAGCACTCTGGACAGTACTAAGTGAAGAAAAACACCTGTCAGCTACTTATCCTTGTACCGCAAGGTGTAACTGCAGTGAGTATAGGGAAAGAGGACAAGTAATGCAGGGCTGCAGGCTTCAAATCCAATTTACAGATGCTTTTACTGAGGGATCATAATGACATTTTGTCACAACATTTTGATTAGAAATGTAACACTTAATACAAGTGAGTATAATAAATATGTTTTGTGCAACAATTGCATCATTAATGCTTGCTAGTTAGTCCAAAATAATGTCAGTAGATTATGTTAAACATGACAATCATGATATTTAATTTAAAATGCTCTTGTATTGGTATGATGTGCATGATAGTTTTATTGTAATTATGATTTATCAAATATCATAACTATGTTTTTATGATAGTTATTGTTGTTTGTCTTTTTCGGCTTTTCCCAGTTAGGGGTCGCCACAGCGGAACTCCGGCCCGCTAATGATTGGCAGTAGATTTTTATGGTGCCGAGTTGCCAGCCCAACGCCCAACCTTCAGCGAAGGCATGCCCATTCACACATGTCTTTTGGAGGCCACTTGACTGCGGGGGGGACATGCAGACTCCACACAGAAGGCACTCCAGCCGTGAATCAAACAGGAGAACCTCTTGCTGTGAGGCAACAATGCTACCGAATACCCCAACATGTATTACTCAGGTCATGCAAATCCATGCATTTAAAATGTATTTGCAGCCGCAGCTATGACCTTTTACATACAAATGTAGTACCATGACTACTTAAAGTCACACATGCAGGCATCTGTTAAGTACATCTCCATTCATTTGTAAATTAGTATAGCTCAAATTAACACTCAAAAAAGAAATTCTCCTGTGGAACTGACAGTCAGGTAATAAGCAAATATTATTTTCTTCTAATGGGTTCAACTGCAAGATGGTACTACACAATTTTACAAGTGTGTAAGCCCCAGCTGCCCAATATATTACATTTCATACTGTTTAACTTCAACCAGCAACTGTTATAATAAACACCATAAAGCATGGAACAGACAGTTTGTGTAAATGGGGTAAGCATCACACATGGCCAAATCTCATTTCTATATTTCACATCTTCACTGATTTTTGAAGTAAGCATTGCCAATGTGTCTACCAAATCATTTTTGTCGTTTCAGTTTTACAATTGCAATTGGCAAGGCTGTGGTTGTTACATATGAGATCTCTAAAGGGTGCCAATTCGGACACATAGTTCTAGCTGGGGTACTGTAGACATGGCTGATGAAGGTGAGGATGGTGCTCCATTTAGAGTACAAAGGTGGAGTGTTGAAGCATCTATGATTTTTGTGGCACTCCTCATCAAGTGCTACAGCTGTAGGCTGCTGCAGGAAGATTATATAGGGTCTCAGTATAAGAATGAGGATTGGAATAGCTTGGCCAAGGCTGTCTGCAGTACAACTGGCATTCCATTCAGTGGGGAACAATGTTGTCACCATTACAGTGATATGAAGAGGTACAAGCAGGAACTCTTGAGATGGAGGAATTTCAGACTGCAAACACCCCCTCAGTTGCAAAAGTATAGTGGCCATTACAAGTAAATGATATAGCTGGATTAGCCAACCAACACAGTTATTTGTTATGCTTTCATATTATCTGTATTTGTTTTCTTTTCTGTACAGCTGTTGAAGATATACTACAGAACTGTGAGGCACATCAGTAGAGGCTGGCTCATCTCAGACAGGCAGCATTTTTTTTTGTCAGTCAATTTAAACTAGGGAGATGTAGTGGATCAATGATGTAGTTAAAGATAGATAGATAGATAGATAGATAGATAGATAGATAGATAGATAGATAGATAGATAGATAGATAGATAGATAGATACATAGATAGATAGATAGATAGATACATAGATAGATATAGATACAGATATTAAAAACAGTAGGGCTCTTTCCATGCTAGTTACAAAACAGCTGAATACCCCAATCAGTGATATAGCTAAATACAATTATATCTGTGTGTGTGTGTGTGTGTGTGTGTGTGTGTGTGTGTGTGTGTGTGTGTGTGTGTGTGTGTGTGTGTGTGTGTGTGTGTGTGTGTATATATATATATATATATATATATGGAGAGATAGATACATAGAGATAGATATATGTGCATATGTGTATATATATATATATATATATATATATGTATATATATATATATATATATATACACACACACACACACACACACACACACACACACACACACACACACACACACACACACACACACATATATACATATATTTATAAACAACAACAGTCTGTTGGCTCTTTGCATGCTTGTTCAAAATAAGTTAAGTATCCCAGTATGACTTTCATTTTATTTTTATTTTACTGTTTTTTATTATCATTGTATTTGATGATTCCTTTGGGATTTTTCAGTGGCCCCCAGCATGCTGAAAAAAATCATCAGCAAGCATATAATGGTAATTCTTTGCTTGATTAAGGATCACTTATTCTCCAGTTAAGAACACCACAAGCAAGGTTTTAATTAAAAAAAAAAAAAAAAAAAACATTTATTCTATTGCACCTGGAGTCTCAGGGCATCTGTGGTGTGCAACATCTTCATGTACTAAGACTCTGAGGTTATCCTTCTGCTGTCCAGTCAGAGAGCCTAACATAAGAGAGTATAGAAAGGCAAATTTATTTACTGAGGAAAAACAAATTTAAAAAATGTATATGACTAGGAAATTAGTAGGGAAAGAATCTGCATCCAAGGAACACACGACCTTAGAAAACCCATCAGTCACACACCACCAGTTAAGAGCACTGCAAGGTTTTCAGCAAACCTTGAGTCTCAGGGCTTTTATTGTATAAATCATCTTCAAGCACTTGAGACTCAGAGGATATCCTTCTATCATCTGGTAAGAGATCCTAAAATAAGAGAGTATAGAAAAGAAAAGATCTTTACTGAGAAAAACAATTTATAAATTGCCTAGAAAATTGGTAGGTATAGAGTCTGCAGTCAGGGACCATACCTCTCAATTACTCTGAGCAAGAAATCTGGACAAAGCCAGAAATAATTGGGGGAAGGTGGACCAAAAATAGGGACAGATTTTAAATATTGAATAAATATCTAAACAACGGACCACACAAGCACAGACTTAATACGAATAAAATAAACCAAAATGTATTAGTAATGGTGAGTGCTTTCACACCAATGTTTGGCACTTCATCAAACCCCAAAAACTAAAACCACCTATATATATCTTCGGAGCATCATTGATTTTATTTCTTTGGAGCATATGTAATCTATCAAGATACTTTTATTATTTATAGATTTTAAATATTGCTCCTATAAACTTAAACAGTTCCTGGAATGACAGATTTTGCATTATTATACATTTTGTGAAGGGTATGAAGTCTGAAACTCAAATGTCTGTCATTACTTGGTATTGTTTAGTGACTTAAATCCTCAAAGATTTGCCAGAAAACCACAAAGTTTATGAAGAAAAGAGCAAAAATAAGAGGTGAACATCTGGACAGTTGAGAGGTATGGTAGGACATGGCCTTAGAAAACCCATCAGTCTCACTCAGGTCTATTGTTGTTGGCTGCTTAGGTGTGCAGCTTAGTCCTCCCCTATGTGGAACTCCTGCATTGTCAGTTTCCATCCTTATTAGCCATACTGGAAGCATACAGCAGACTTACTGTACTGAAAACCTGGAAACAAGTCAGACCGTAATTTGTTCTGTATGTGCTTGCAGAGCCAGAATCTAGTTCCCAAGAGTCTGTGGTGTGAGGGCACTAAGCTTACTCGAGACATCTTTTATTTCCAGGTTATTATGTAACCCACCCCTTCTAATGATTACTATATTAAATGAACATTCAAAACAAAGTGCAGCTCCTACCATCTTATGAGTTAATGTTCCTTTGGACCTTTCATTGTTAGATATGTCTGACCCTTGAGATATCCACCACAGTGTCACCCACCCACCATCAGCATGTTTTCCCTGAAAAAAAATTAATGTAGGAAAATGCTAACTACAGTGAGCTATCCCAAAAGTATCTGCATTCTTTGGCTCAAGATTAACTTCTCTTGTGAGAAGAAAGAGGAACCATTCTCCAGAAGGGATATGCCTGTTCAGATTTATAGAATGAAAAAATTCTGGACTTTTTTGACTGCAGTATGGAGAGTTGCTGTCCAAGAAGTCAAGGTGAGGCCTCAACAATGGAAAAGTACCCTCCTCAGCCTCAACAGGCAAATAAGACAACTTGTCAAATCCTCTAAGGGCTCCTTTGAGAAAAACTTAGCAAGCACAGCCAAGGATAACCATAAGGCCTTTTACAGCTATGTATGTGGCCTAAAAGGTAGGACCCAAGCATGTGCAGAACTAGTGACTAACAGTATCACACACACTGATCCCACAGAGATATTAAACCTGCTATTGGATAGGTATTGCAAAAATTTCACTTCCTTATACCCTCCAAACTTATCAGACCCCCCCCCCAAATCTGAAGAGCAGGTCATCAAAGCCTTGTCCAAGGCTAAAAACACAACCTCTATGGGATCAGACGGCATTCCAGGCTGTCTTCTAAACAGGCTAAACATGAACTGGCATTGCCATTAAGTACCCTTTTCAATCATAGCCTAACCACATGCTTTGTTCCTGCAGAATGGAGAACAGCAATAATTATTCCCCTCCACAAAGGTGGCCTAACAGCTGACCTGGGTAAGTACAGACCCATAAGCCTGATCAACCTCATCTGTAAGGAAATGGAACATATCATTATGGACCTCAAAAATAAAGACATAGGCAACCTCCAAACCCTGGATCCAACCCAATTCAGCTTTGTCAATGGCAGATCTTTCTTATTAATCTGGTGGATTTCTTCAAAAATGTGACCAGGGCCATTGATGAGTGCAAATCTGTGCACACAGTATATCTCAACTTGGGAAATTCTTTCAACATAATCCCACACTCGGGCATTACCGATAAACTTAGCAAACTGAATGTAAACCCCTTTGTTGTAAGATGGATTGCCAACTGGCTCACAAACTGGACACACACTATCAAAGTGGGAGACTTCATATCAACCAGCAGACCTGCCACCAGCGGGATGCCATAGGGGTCAGTGCTGGGCCCCCTACTGATTGGTATATACTTCTCAGAAGTTCAGGTCAAAACTACAGGGTTGTGGCTGACCAGGTTTGCAGACAACTGTGAACTGGGTGCAATTATTGAATCTTCAAATGATGTCAGTATACTCCAGGAGGGTCTTACGCAGACCAGTGACTGGTGTCTTAGTCATGGTCTCAAACTGAATGCAAAGAAATGCACCATCATTCCCTTTGGCACAAGCAATGTCCCTACACATTGTCAAATCAGCAACAATATCCTAAGTACCCATGAAGTGGTAAGGGATCTGGGATCACAAGTTGACTGCGACCACAACTTTGACCACCATGCGTCTACTGTAGTAAGGAAGGCTTTCCATGTACTTGATTAGTAAAGGCATCTCCTCAAGAGCAAAGGAGGTTATAATCCCTCTATATGTGGCACTAATCCAGCCCATAATTGAGTGTAACTCCCCGTTTGGCATGTACCATATAAAGCATCTGCAGCAATTGGAGAGACCTTAGGGGTTTCTAACAAAGAAGATCAAGGGACACCAGCATATGCCTTATACAGATCGACTAAAGTCCCTGTCACTGTACTGTGTATTGTATAGACTTCTTAGGGGAGACTTATGCCTGGCTTACAGATCAATCTCAGACCCATACCTATTGAACTTGCTGCATATCTGTAAGTCAAACGGGACTAGAACTACCCATTCCAGGGACCTAAGTATGGCCTGAGACTTAAATAGGACATGCTGGAGGGACAGATTTGTCTCTCAGTGACTGCCACATCTTTGGAATAGGCTGTTGATTCATGTGAAAGAGAGCACTTCAATGACACTGCTCAAGAGGAACCTGGGTGAGTGGATGGGGCACTGTAAATTCTTACTTGGGATAGAACCCACAACCCTCCTGGACATGGGAAGTCATTACTAAATTCAGTCTTGGGTACTGGCTAGGATTTCTAGGGTATTACATTGGGATGAAATGGCTAGGCTTGAAATGACCTCCGGGACAATAGCCTAGTAATCACCTATGGGTTAAGCATGCAGCATGTATGAATGCAAGACAGATAATACTGTTTAGGCCATCAGTTATCAGCTTGAGCAGGCATAACTAACCTTTATATCAAGCATACATTCCTGGTCCAGTAGCACTTGGTGATTGTATTAGACAAAGAAGACACCAGCTCATCTGTGTGTGGGGTCAAGTCCAAGAAGCAGAAATTAGTTATAACTACAGGATGATATTTCTAAAATCTTTACTGCAACATTAACAATTAAATTTTGGTAAATGAAAGTATTCACTTAGAAAGCATAGATTCAATATGTAGAGTCAAATAAATACTTCCATTTCATATATAATATCAATGAAATTGTTATGACATATAAGTGCCTTCATGTCATATCTGGATGCGGCAAAGATGTACATATTTATATGTCATATTTGTTTATGTATTTAAATAATAATGTAACATACCATCCATCTTATTCTCTCTCTCTGTTTTTTCTCCCCAACCCTCCCTTTCTCGCTCTCTCTCTCTCTATATATGTATGTATATATATATATATATATATATATATATATATATATATATATATATGTATTTAGGATATATTGCTGCTACTACACAAATAACCATCAGTACATGGAGCTAGACTGACCACTGGGGTACGGCCTGCCATATCTCCACAAATGGCTGTGGCAACAACACCACAGGCAGCACAGACACCCAGCACTTTTGGGTAGCAACCTCTCAGTGTTGCCTCCACAACTTCTGCACTACCTGTTCCACCTGCATTAGGTAGTTTTTCCCCAGGTTGCTGGTCAATGGTACCTGCCTGGAGTAGTACTGAAGGTAGCCATTTTATAACCAGTATAATTGTCAGAGCTGGTGGTGGACATAATGGAAAGGAGCCTTGGTGCCAGAATTAGCAAAATTAAGAAAGTCTTGCATCAAATAGCCATGTTGATGCCAAGTTCAGAACTGACCAAGGGATATGTGACAGGAGACAGAGACAACAACTCTAAGGGTGAGGACTAGATTCTCACTGAGCTTAAGTTGGATGTGGTTGCTCGTCCAATGTCCCATACCTATCCCCAATCATGGTGTCCACAGACATTTGTGTCCATTACCATCCCTGCCTCTCTTGTATGTCTGGTATGAATATGCTCACTACCTAACCAACCCAACCATTTTATTCCTAAGCACCTTACTCAATAGTCCACTCTCTATAAAAATAAAAAATGGGCACCTGTTCCACAAAAATAAAAAAGAATTACACCTTATATATAGCTCTCTATTTTGCATTTGTGTCTTCCTGACACTTTTTTTGCCCAAATGGCTGTACAACATTATTCTGTTGTTGTTGCAAATCAGTTGTGTGGTGACTCTCCAAATTCATCAAATCTTGTTCACAAGTGTATATTTGTATTGTGAAAAAGTGGATATCTGATGACTACATTCTCCCTTTCTTTAACCTTAAAATAAGTGATTTTAACTTAAAGTATGAATTCCTGTGTTGTAAGATGAGATAATCCTCTTTTCTGTACACTTTTATTTTATTCTATCAAGGATTCATATGTAGAAGTATGTTATACAATTATGTAATGTTTTTCCATATTAATAGTGTGTGTGCGTGCATGAGTGTGCTGTATATCTTATTAACTCTCTCATTATCTGACTGTCCTCATCATGATTCCACTGTCCTATCCCTTCTTGATCCATATTGGAAACAGAGAGCTATACCTCTAAAATGTATAGATTTCCAAAGGATGTTCACATTTATGCAGTTTAATTTTGTTGTGTTCACCATAAAATTTGTGAATTTTTGGAAAATCAGTGAGGACTGATGTCAGACTTTATATCAGTCATAAATGCTTGCTGACAGAAAACATATCACTCTAGCAATTTTGTAAGTTTATAAGAGCAAAATTTAAAAAATGTCAGGTCTTTCTTCTCAGCATTTGCATACTGCCTGGTGCTGAACAACACCTACAACTCATGGGAAACAGTAGTGCACAGCTTATGGTAACATCTTGTGAGTGTTTGCCTTTGGCTATTGTGTTCACATCCCTTTTCTTCAAACATATAAAAGTATATTTGAGATTTGTGGATGATATATTCATCATGTGGGCAGGTGGACTTAATCACAGATTGTATAAACTTTATCAATCAAACCCCTCCCTTCTTGAAATTTACTCACAAAATAGACTGTGAATAGGTACACTATTTGGGCATTACCTTTAAAAATGTTCAAATGGGTTTTCCTCAAACATATTTAGGAAACTCACTTTCTCAAACAGTTACCTACAGTTTAAGAGTGCCCACCCTTTTCCATAAAAGAAAAGTCTTGTTAAATGGCAATATGCGAGATTGGCACATATGATTTCTGATAAAAGGGTATTTGATTCTGAGAGGGAAACATTTGTAAATATGTTTTTTGAAAGACAACATCCCTGTAACTTGGTAAAGGATATTAGTGTGAAATGTCTAAAGGATGGGTTGTAAAATATATTTCACTCTTAGGGGTTGATTTTAATGCCCCTGAGAAGGAGTATACAAACATAACAGGTAATGATGATGGTGCTTTGGAAGTTTCACTTGGAACAATGGGCCAGCATAATTTTGTAAATGGTATGCATCAAAAAAGTGATGATACGAATGTCAGGCTAGTTAAAAGCCTATATACTAGGGCTTCAACTATACAATATAATGCAGGTTCTAACATTGTCAAAAATAGTCTTAACAAACATTGGTGTATTTTAACCAGTGAGAACAAGCTGAAAAAGGTTTTGGGACCCAAATGCACATTCATTTCCAAAGAGGACAAATAATATTAAGAATATAGTCTAGATGAATAAAAGCAATGTTTGTGTTGAAAAATGTATTACAAAGAGGTACTACTGAATGCTGTACATGCGGTCAATGCAAACATATTTTAGAAAACAGTTGTATTAAATTGCAAAACACTTTAAAATCCTTGGTACACTCACAGGCAGGAAATTGTTTTAGTAAGGGGTTAGTCTATTTGGCATTATGCTCCACCTGCCCTGCATTTTATGTAGGGAAAACAGATCAGCAACTAAAAAAACATATTTATGAGCACAGCTATGACATATTGAAATGTAGTATGAATAATGCCCTGTACAGGCATTCCCTGGTATGCCTGGGCATTAAAGCTTTTTCTTTTATTATTTTAGAAAAAAATCCAAACAACCCTAGATGAGGTACTTGGAAACTTGCCTGGCATACAGGGAATTGTCAGACCCCACTCTGATGGACTTTATGCATATCAACAAAACAAACAGCACCAGAATTACCTATTATAAAGACTTAAACCTTGCCTGTGATATAAACAGTACTTACTGGAAAGACAGGTATGTATCCCACAAACTACCAAGTCTATGGATCAGGCTCCCCATCCATGTGAAGCAGAGTTCCTTCCTAACCCAATTCAACTGCAACTTGGACAATTGGATGGGAAGCCAGAAATTCATCTCTAGTTTGGCACCTATGTCTCTAATAGACACAGGTAACTTGAAAATGGTTCATCTCCCAGGCCCTTGCTTACACTTATTGAGGGTATCAAAACTTATCAGAGATTTGGAATGCATGGCTAGGCTAAAAAAGGCCCTTGTGGCCATTAGCCTAGTAAAAACCTATGAACCTATGAACCTATAAATGTGCAGAGGTTGGCACAGAGTATCATAGACTACTCCTAATTCCCAGTCTAATTTCAGTACCTCAGTATATTATTACACATGCACTAACAGCTTGAAATCAGCTACATAAATCAGCTTGTTTGCAGTGCTCTTAAGGGAGAGAATTATAAATAAAAAAAAGTATGTCACTGGATTGTGCAACTTCTGTATGCATTACTGAACACATCATTCTGTAAAGTTATGTCTGCACTACAACACTTACACTTGGAAATGACATAGGATGGTGTAGAGCCTTTTCACATGTACTTTATCAGTGGTATTTACCAGTGTACTGTCATATTTTTGACCTCTCTATTTGTATTTACACTGCATATTGTCCAGTCATGAGACAATATAATTGAAATGGTATAAATTATTACTGTTTGCATACAGTTACCCCAAGCTGAACACTCATGAATGCTTGGTTGTCAATCCATTCTTTCACTCTTTTGCCATCAAAACACCATACTGTGAAACAGGTATATGTCACTCACACTAACACAATGTACATGAATTACAAGATAGATAAATTATCTGAGCAGTATGTAATTACTTGGGATCAGCACATTGCTATTACTTGTACTTGTCAAACCACAGGCCTTTTCACCCATATCTAGGACACACACTAGCTTCTCTGCAAAACACTGATGTGGGAATCCTTCCAAATGAACATTTTCACATATTTAAAGTCGGACTTCTGCTGCGTTGCTTGCAATTGATACTTTGTTCTCCAGATTCTGTATATTGATAGGTGGTTTGAATTCAATTGTAATAAATGTGTATGTCTTTAGTGTCAGGTAAATAGACCTTCTTCAACAGGTGTGGTGTACCCACTTCCACCAAGGGCAAACATGTAAACTGTGAAAAGACTCCCCCTTCACCTTATCCCACTTTCAACATAAACATCTTTGCAACAGACTAATGAGATCCTCTTGACAAAAGTGCACCCCCCCCGTAGAAGTCAGACTTCTCTTTGTGCACATACAATTGACACTCTGCTTTCCAGACTGTGGAACTAGATAGGTGGCTCAAATTCAACAATGGCAAACTTGTGTGTGTGTCTGTAGTGTCAGGTAAGTATAGCTTTATCAACAGATATGTTGTATCCACTTACACTCAGGAGAAGCATTTAAATGGGGAGAGGACTTTACCTTATCCCACTTTTAACACAAACATCTTCTCTGCAACACACTGGTAAGTTCATTCTGTCAAAATGCACTCTCTTCCTGGGGAAGTTGTGGCAAGTGTGGTTGATATTGTGCTTTCTAGATTGTGTAACTAGACAGGTAGGCGGTTTCATTGTGACTGTGTGTGCTGTTATGTACAACTGGCTCTATCACAATACCTGTTATGTATACTTCCACTTAGAAGACATATTGTCACTGGCAGAGGGTACCCTATAAATTTCTAGCATCCCTAGGCAAAACCTAGTTGTGGAAACCCAGTGATTATCTCACAACTGTAATGTGGCTTTTCCTGTGGCACTGGCTGTTGATATTGTGTTCTCCGGACTGTTTAACTGTATAGGTAGGTAGTTTGAATCCAGCTGTGTATTTCTCTCTCATTCTGTGTAAAAAAGGCTTTAAAGACATAAGCTGTGTGGCTGTACAGCATTATTGTGCTGTTCTACCATTTTCTTCATTTTTAGCAGAACCACCACCCTATTAAACAATGGTGATGTCATCCTTTCAAATGTGCACTGTCACAGTTGTAAAACATCTCATGTGCTGCTTGTCATTCAGGCAATGTTCTCTAGCTTGTGGTTTTACTTAGGTAGTCAGTTCTAATCCAGTCATTACTCCTTCAACTCAGTTATGTCAGTACAACTTTGAATGTACATGTAGTTAACAATGTTGTCACCCACCTATCTGCTGTGTACATGTACAAGAGTTGCTGTCAATTTGTCATAGAGAAATACTTTTTTTGAACACTGATGCTGCCATCTGATGACATTTTTCTTTTCTAATGTAAGTAGTGAGTCTTCTCCTATGGCGTGAGAAAATGAGACAATGTCCTGTGTGTGGGTGCCCTAGTAAGCTATAGATTCAAATCTGTGATTATCTATACATTGTGCAGGACTGGGATTCTACTGTCATAGTGACAACTGCATTATGTGTCACATGTATTTGAGTATACCTAACATCGTGCAATATGTTGTGGCAACAAGACAGACTGCACCACACTTTTAACCAAATTACATGCACACTTATGCCTTGCAGCAATAAGACAATGTAATGACTTCAAATACACACATATCTCACACCTGTAGGAAGACTTCTCCTGTGGTGCGTTCATTCTTCACTGTATCAGTAGTCACATAGGTAGATGTTTAAAACCTGTAATGAGTGACTATAATCATTGTGTCAGTATACTGCTGTACATGAATGACATCCACCACAATCATGATTTGTACAATTACAGTAGGAGAGACCACTCCATTTCGTTTACCTGAAACAACTGGTTTGCAATTAAATTCCAGCAAAATGCAACATTATGTGTACTGACGTGACTTTTTCACTGCAATGAAATCCCCAAATGTGTTGAAATTTGTCCAACGTACAAATGGATACAAATATGTTTCTGTGATGTCAGTGCACATAATGTTGTCTTTTGCTGGAATTGAACTGCCACTTATGTAAGTCCACAGGCTAACAGAGTGTGTATTTATCACATGTGCCACAGTGAAAGTCTTAACACAGTTGTGAGAGTCCACCAATGTGAAGTTATTACATCTTATGATTGTGTTGCAAACCAGTTGTTTCAGGTTTCAGGCCAGCATTGGACTCCCTCATGTTATTATTACTGCAACATATAGAAGAAAAGGACATCTATGGTTATGATAAGATTTTTACACAACCTTTCTTTCATCATTTATCAACTCAAATAAATAAACTCTACAGCTATGGTGTCATGCACTTCAGAAAGGGACATTTATTTGCTATTTGTTGGCTCTTGTAACCATAAAAAGGTTATTTTACATTTAAACATATGTATTAGTCAGACGTGTTGTATATTAATATAAATGATAAACATAAGTATAATTACACTCATAAATGCTAAAAGTATGGCTACCACTATGTATGTTCTGGGGCACGATCAGTGATATTTGTGTTACTCACATAACTGTACTGTGACTTGACTAGGATATGCAGAGAATAATGATCTGATATATATACTATATCAGAGCCTGTAATTCAGAAACCCTTCTAGCAGAAGTAATGGTCATGAGAAAAACTGTTTCCCAGGTTAAGTGTTGTAGGGAAGAAGAACTTTCTGGCTCAAAAGGGGCAGGGTAAGTTTTTCTAGGACACAGTTAAGATTCCAAGGAGAAGGAACTGATTTTCTTGGTTGTCTAATATGGACACCTTTTAAGAAAAGCTTAACTTCCATCCTGGAAGCTAAAGGAGGAGACATAGGCAGACATGTAGCTGAAAGATGAGCTTTTACTGAAGACTATGTCAGTCCTCTCTTCAATAATTCACACAGATAGGACAGAACCACTGGAACATCCACCAACAGTGGTTGCAAATCCTTTGAAAGACACCAGCTGGAAAACCTTTTCCATTTGGAAATATAGGATTTCCTAGTAGTGGGTTTTCTGGCCTTCTGCAGAAATTGCAGCACATCCTCAGAGAAAAGGTGTCTCAAGGGAATCAAAACCCTATCACCCACATGGTCATTTGTAGAGTTGACATCTGTGGGTATATTAGAGCTTACATGTGCTGTGTGAGTAGGTCTATTCTGTGGGGGTAATGTGTGGTGATTGCCCTTTGCTGAATGCAAAAGAAGGGGGAACCAGTGCTGTCTTGGCCAAAAGGGAGTCACCAGCAAGATTTGTGGTTGCTCCTGATGAATCTTTAACAGGAACTTTTGGAAAAGGGGGAGGGGGGAATGCATATAGAAACATCCCCTTCCAAGAGAAGGACAGGGTGTTCACCTTCCATGTCAGGGGATCAGAGACTTTGGCACAAAACTTGGGAAGCTATCTGTTCATGGGGGAGGTGAAGAGGTCTATCTGAGGTGCACCCCATCGATGGACCGTGTCCACAAACACATTCCTGTGTAACATCCATTCACGTGACTGAGTCATGGATCTGTTCAATGTGTCTGCCACAACATTTTGATTCAAAGGTATGTAAACCGCCTGGAGGGTGAGCTGACTCTGGGAAGCTAACTCCCAGGCTTGGACAGCCAGTCTGCACAGGAGATAGGACTTTGTCCTTCCCTGTTTGTTGACATACCAGAAGACTGTGGTATTGTCTGTAAACCATTTTATGGCACCTGGGGGAGATGAAAGGGTTTGAAGATTTGTAGAACAAAAATCAGGGCTCTCATCTCCTTTAAATCAATGTGCTCCCTCTTCTAAGAGGGAGACCACACATCTTTAACCCACCATGAGGCTAGGGTTGCTCCCCTTCCCAGGTCTGAAGCATCTGTGTACAGCTCCTGACTAGGAAAAGATGGTTGCAAGGATAAGCCTGGATTATTTGAAACCTGCAGAATCTACCAGTGTAGCTCCTTTTCAGGCAGGGTAGAAGGGGAATAAAAAAATCTACAGGATGTGAGTGTTGTACCCATACTATTCTCAGGAACTACTGGAATTTCATCATGTGTAACTTGTCTAGTAGTAGCATGGGAATAGTGGATGCCAAGAAACTAGAGGCAAGGAAACTCTCTGACAGTCAGGGATTGCAGGAGCAAGAGGGCTTGAAAGTATGAAGTGAGGGACAGGACCTTTTCTGGTGGTAAGGAAGCCAGCATCTTGTCTGATTGGATCCTGCATCCAAGGAAAATGTGGTCTTGGGAAGGAACCAAGGTTAATTTTTGGTAGTTCATAGTGAATCCTAGATCCTCCAGCAGTGACACTGTGAAGAAGAGATTCTTCTGCAGGGTGTCTAGAGTGTGAACCTTTTGAAGAAGATTGTCCAGGTATGGGAAAATGTGTATGCCCTGTAGCCTGCCGAAGGCTATGACAGGAGCTAAGTATTTTTTTGTAGACAATCCAAAAGGCAAGGCACATAATTGAAAATGTGAGGAAGTAATAGCAAAGTGAAGATACTTCCTGAACCGAGGATGGATGGGAATATGAAGGTAAGCATCTTTGATGTCCAAGGACACCATAAAGGCCTAAGGAAAGATGAGAAGAAGAAGTGTGGGCAGAGTTAACATGCAAAAAGTGGGAACCCTCAGGAAAGTGTTTAGATAGGAGAGGTCTAGAATGGATCTTCAAGGACTATCCTTCCTGGGGACCAAGACCATCCTGGAATAGAACCCTTTTCCTACTCGGGAAGGCAGTACCTCCTGAATGGTGCCTTGAAAGAAAAGAATGGAACTGACATGGGGAAAAAGTTTCAGTTGTTCCCTTGGTGGTTGTGGAATACCCCTGAATGAAGGAGGAGTCTTTCATACCATAAAGTATCCTTGAAGGATGATGGATAGGACCCAAGAGTCCTGAGTGATATGTTTCCAAGCACAGAAAGACAGGGAAAGGCAAAGGAAAGATGAGTTTGGGTGCCAGGAGGCAGGGAGTCACAGACTACCTGGCTTCATCTGAAAGGTCTGTTTCTGAGCAGCAGAAGTTGAGGAGGTACATTTAGAGGAAAATTGTTTCCTAGCATCTCTTTTGCCATTTGAAGACTGGGTACTGAAAGACTTCGTTACAAATGGGATCTTAGTAGGGTAGTTCCTCTGAATCCTAGGGACCAAGGAAACAAAAATGTGCTTCAGGTCTTGCAGATCTTTTCCCTTTTCCTGTAAAGACTTAAAGAGTTAGCAGCAGAGGTACCAAATAATGCCTTGTTGTCAAGGGGGGACATCCATGAATTTTGCCTTAATGTCATCAGGCAAAGGTCAGCGTCTGAGCCAGGAAAATCTCCTGAGAACTGATCCAGATTCAGCCACTCTAGCTGATGTGTCCACGGCATCATAGCTACACTTTATGGAATGCAATGTAACTTGAGCAGAGGAGTTAAGGATGGAGGAGAGTTTAGCCTTAGTGGGACAGTCTGGGAGCTCAGACAGTAGCTTACCAGTGTCCAAGAGGAGAGCCAAGGAATATTTGGCCATATTGGTCTGTTAATTTATGGCCCTGAATGTCAAAGTAGCTGAAGTATAAACTTTCTTCTGTAGTCTTTCCATAACTTTACTCTCCTTATCCAAGGATAGCAGGGAAGTGGAAGGCAGCATCTGGAGGCCTTGTCAGCAGATATTGAAATTGTTGCAAGGTCTGCAGAGGGACATTTAAACAGAAATTTGGAATCCTCTGGCACTTTATAAAACCTGTTTAGCCTTTTGAGGGCAGGAGGTTGAGAGTTAGGGAACTTAGAAGCTGCAGAGAAAGCATCCAGGAAGGCTAACAGAACAGAAGGTATGGCAGACGGGGAAGGAGAGTCCATTTGCAGCAGGTCATAATATCTTTTTTGTATATCTTGACATCTGAGAACAATCCCATTTGAAAAACTCCCTAATTTTTACAATGGTTTCCCCAAAAGAGATATCCTCTCCAGGGGAATATGTTCCATTTGATTCTTCTTCTGGGAAAGTATATCCCAAAGGAGATTAAATTTGGGCAGAAGTAGTCAAAGACTCATCCCCAGAAGACCAGAATAATCCTCTTCATTTGAGTAAAGCTCCTCAGAAATTCTCTTTTGTGGTGTAGAGGGAGGAAAGGAAGGAGAAGGGAGCGAGAGAGCTGAAGATTGTCTCAGGGCCATAAAGGCATTGAACAGCCCTTGGGAAAAGGTCTGCCAGTCTGCCAGTTGTTCCTGAGGGGCAGGGGAAGCATGTTTAGTTTTAAGTTTTTTCTTTTGAGGAACATCCATGTGGTAGAAAGTGCATGGGCCTGACATCAGCCTACACTCAACAATAATGGTAGGGACATCTTCTCGGACAATGATCTGTGGAATGCCACATGGGTCTTCAGTCACAATGAGACAAGGTTCCCCTCCTACATCCAAAACAGATGCCTGTGTATCCCCCGAGGACATGCTGGTAGAGTCCTTCATGTCCTCCACACTGGTATCTATTGAAAGAGTGCCTACTGACTCCTGAATGGTCTCCGGACCAACATCGGTTTTGGGAGAGATGCCCAGAACTGAAGGAACAGCGAGTAAGTCAAGCCTAGATTTCTTGATCTTCTTAGAAAGCATCTCACCTGAAGGCCCCGATGTACCTTCGATATTGCATGTGAGATGTTTAAGGCATTGGTTTTCTAGATATAAACTCAGAGAAGCTAACTGGCTACACAGGTTCTTTGGTCAGAGGCCTTGAAAATAGAGCATGTAGTATGGTCATGGTCAGGGCCTAGGCAAAACAGACGTTTGTGAGAGTCCTTATGTTGAACCTGCCTTCCACACTGACACTTACCCTTCCTAGCTGACATGTTACCTCAAAAAAACACAGTAGCAAAAAGTAATAATGAAGAAACCCCCAATGGGGCACTTATCTGATTAGGATTCTCAACTTGTCTGACAAGCGATGACCAGGGAAGACAATCTGACTGGTGGCAGAAAAGTTCAGAGGTTTGGTACATGCTGATGTCTGCTTTATACCTAACATAATTTTATGACTGACATAACATCTGTGCAACGTCACACATACCCTACAGTAGAGTTAGACATTTGGATACTGGCCATACATACGAGTCAGCCGGTGGCAGACTCCTTCATGTTATGAATATTGCAACATATGAATAGAAGAACATCTTGAAAATACAGCATATTGTTGTTTACAACAGTTAACATTCAGTATACACTTCTGGTATGCAATAACTACAGTATGTGCAAATATCTACTAATCTATCTCCTGTCCTTGCTAACTATTCTCTGAAATCAGCATTTTATGCAAATGTATCACATTTGCTCCCCTTTGTTACCCTGTAGTTTTGTGTCGCTCTCACATCCTTTGACAGCATTTCCATTTTTCTTTACATACATGGGTCAATACAGGGAACAAGATCACTTTATTACATAAATATGAATAATTATTTATCACTACAATGCTCTTTGTGCAGTAATCACATTTATTATTTGACTACAATTTTTCCATTTAGATTCCCCTGCTTCTTATTTGTGCAGTAATCCCTATATCTGAACAGTTTCCCTGTTAGATTCCCCTGCTTCTTGTCTATGCACTAATCACTATTATTTGAGCACGTTTTCCTCATTGAACTAACACTGCATCTTAATTCTTTCATTAAAGTTGCCCTTGTCTTATGTTGTCTGTGCATGTTCATTCACTAGGTTTGCCTGTAGCTACATGTTTTGTTCACATTTTGTACTCAAGCTTCTGTGCACCTTTTCCTGGATGCTAACACTTGTACTAGCCATAAATAGATGCTGCTGAACATGTAGCCTTGCTTAGTAGCTTGCATATTGAATGAGCACCGTTGCTCATCACGCTAACACACACAGATCATGTAGTCTTAACATGAATTGTACATGATTGTTAATGAATCCCTGAACTAGTCTTAAACAGCACAGAAAGACAAGTCACTCTGTTTGTGGATAGCCGTGGACAGTTTACGATATTTGCAATTCTTGTGGAATGTTATGCATCATAACAGGACTACAGCTGCAATCCTCATTTCCTCTATTTATGAAGAAAGAGAGACACATTATTTATAAAAAGGGAAAAGGGAGAGACAGAATGACTGCAGAAACATTTCTGAACATTTTTTTCATGCTGCTCTATAAAATCTGGCTGCACAGTCACTACTATTCACAGACTGAGATTGCTCTCATTAGTCAGACCTTCACTATATCTGAAATAAAGTGCTTTAATTATCAAAATACAACTGTAACTGCTGCTTATTTCATTCTGATCCACCCATTCTCTTCATTGTTATAGAACTCTCTGTATATCACTAGTCACATAGTCCATTCTAGATCTGTATAACTTATAGAATTAGAATAGAATTTATACATACGAGGCATTTTTGTTAGCAAATCATGTATGTCCAGCACTTTTCTCTCTAGTCTCCAAAATAAATGGATTTTGCCCACCTGAACCATGTGGTCAATAAAGAAAAATAAATAAATTATATAAAATCAGGTGTCCATTACCTATGCTTTAAGAGATGGGAACCACTGACAGCTTTCTCATAAGTTCACAGGTGTATAATACTTTAAAAACTACTAGGAACTTTATAAGCCTAGCAGTGCAACTCAAATGTGACCCACAAGTTCTATTTTTAGACATTTATATAGTGATTTTTGGTTATGACATGATTTACTGACTGCCTCTATCCATCAGAGACATAAGCACCAGATCAGGGGTGAATTTCCAATTTCCCATCCAATGCTCCAAGTTCTGCTTGTCACATGAATGGGGAGCCCATTCCAGAGAATGGGATTTCTCTGAGATAAATATATATCTCTCCAACATATCCTATTTATGTTGCAAGCAGAATTTAGGTCTTTGGTTTGTTTTGCAAATGTGCAAACGGTTCATCTGTGCGGGTTCCAAGGATACCTTCTAAGTCAGACATAGACTGCCTCTCAGTAGTCTGTATGAGACTGAGTATAAAGATATATTCTGAGATGTATATGCCAAAGAGGAGTGGGCTCAGCATGGAGCCCTGAGACTCCACCGGTGACTAGCTTCTTTGTAGAGGTGGCCTCACCGATCCTAACCTTCAGGGTCCTATCTGTAAGCCAGCTGGCTAGCTAGTGCATTATATAGGAATTTATACCTAATTCTGTAAGTTTGTTAACAATGCCTAAGTGGAGTATTGTATCCAATATCTTAGCCAGATCAAGATAGGCAGTATTCACCATTTTACCCTCATCCATTGCCTTGCTGACTTTTTCAAAGAAGCCCACCAAGTTCAGTAGACATGACCTTGCTTTGCAAAGCTAAACTGGGATGGATCCAGTGTCTGGAGGCATCCAATGTCCTTGCTAATCATTTTCATGATAACTTTTTCCATGGCTTTGTAAATAAGACTAGTCAGACTAGTGGGTCTGTAGTTTCTGGGATTTGTTGATGGTCCACTCTTATGAAGAGGGATGGCTGCTGCAGTCCTCCAGTCTCACTGCATAAAGCCTGTTTTGAGGCTGTAGTGTAATAGTGACTCCAGTGGCCATGATTAGTTGTACTTAAAAATATTCAGGAGGCATCTGAGGATGCTATCAGGGCCCAGTGAGTCAGTGTTTATGTCCTTAGTGAGCACAGCCAGAACATGCTCTTTATTTATAGTTGAAAGGGTCATGTTGAGGGTAATTCTTGGAGGGTAGCTTAGTGTGAGTTGGGGGTAAGGTTGGAACTGAATTTGTAAGCTACCAGATTTAAAATATCACCCAGTTAAGTGAATGTGGCATCCTTAACCACCAGTTCAGCAAACTGCTTTGTGCTGCATTTGAGGTTTCTGACATAGCTGAAGAAGGCCGTATTGTTATGTTTTGCATGGGAGGCTATGTTAACCTCAAAATTGGCTATATTGGATTTAATTTAGTTTGATGAGAAAGTTCTTAGATTTATGGGACACTTCTTGATTTTAGCCATGATTTTTTTTCTTTTGATGTATATCCTTTTTAATTTGGGATGCCAACAATAATGGTTTGTTTTTGGATTTAATTTTGGGATTAAGTCTGGTAGGTACAGTAACCTCTATGTAGCCACTGACATGGTTGTACAGGGTTTCTGTGAACAATTCTGCATAGGCTGCTGTATTCACTGGGTTTGAAGAGGCATTGAATTTTGATAAACTATCACTTAATAAAAGATAGCTTGCCTTTGAATAGCCCTATCTGTTAATGAGTTTACTGGGATTACCAAATTGATTTTTATTTCAAAGGAGACAGCTTTAGGTTTGGACCTTACCAGGGAGGATGTGACATAGGGGAATGCAGTGTTTTCCTATAATTGTGAGTACAAAATACAGTATGTTGGAGCCTGTAGTGGCCGTATGCACTAACTAGTCAAGGGTATTTTTATTCACAATGTCTAGGAATCTCATTGCCTGCAGAGTTGAAGCCATGTAGGATTCCCAGTCTATAGAGGGACAATTAAAGTCCCCCATAAGAAAGCTGTTCAGTTGAATAGTAAGTGTCTCAATCAGGTCTAAGTATGTACTGAGAGTTTCTTGGGACACGGAGGGTGACCTATCAGTAACTAGTATACAGTACGTGATTTTATCTGTGTTGACTTCACTTGGAGAAACTCTAGCACATCACCCTGTTTAACTAACCTAGATGTATGCCTGTTATTGATGAATATTGAGACACCTCCACCTTTATTTAGCCCTTGTCTGTGCAGCTACTGATCTAAAAGTGTGGAAGGCACTGAAACCTTGCACTGCCAGGGTACTCTTTGAGGCTTTAAACCATGTCTTGGTAACTGCACAGATGACTATATTCTCAAGTGTGAGGAAGCCTTGGAGGGAGTGTAATTTTTTGCTTAGTCTCCTGGCATTAAGCAGTAACACCTTGAGGTTTAGTTGACTTGATTTTTCTATGTTGGTACATTTGTCAATTTGGCATTGCCTGAAAAAGGCTTTCTGGGGGCAGACAAAGTTTAACTAGTATTACAAATCATAATGGGGAAATGTGCAGACTATCTCTGGCAAAGTAACATGGTCTGTTAACTATGTCCTTCCATGACATCTGAAACTCAACCAGTTCAACAGTTTGGCAATTACACAACTTAATTCATAATTACTTATCCACATTAACCCAGCATAATTACAGCTGGAGCTCAAAGTAATGTAACCACCTCCTTCCCTCCCACTAATATTAATGCAGTAAACACAGCTGTGTATTGTTTAGTCTTCTGTGTATAGAAGAAAAACGTAAAACTAAATTTCTTTTTAAATGCTGCAAAAATGAACTTTTATTTTCATAGAAAGATGCATGCGAACACTTTTTGGCATGAAAACAAAAGTTTGGTTTGCATATTTAAACTTGATCTTTAAATGCCAGAGTTTAAGATCCAGTGCTTATTTACTGATATAACCTTATTACTCTGCCACTCTTAGCTATTGTTATTTAGCAGGTGATGAGTCACATAGGAAAGAAGCAGAAATATGCTCAGACACAAAAGAAATGGAATAATTATTAAATAATGCTTTTTCCTGTATGTGGTATGTTTAGCACTGAATTACAGAGAAGCAAGATCACTTTTTCGAAAAAAAAAAATTGGCATTTGGATGGAGTTCTCATTTAAAAATATTCAGAACCAGATATCAGAATGTGTTCTACTGAAACTTTCATTTTCAGTCATCAGGGCTTTTTCTGCCAATCCTTTAGACATGACAGGCAGCAAAACCCCCTGGCACATGAATATTTTGTATCAGTGATTTCAAATTTTAAGGAATAGAAAAGAGAAATATAACTATTTATTTATTGACATTTGTTTACCAGGAAGGTCTGAATGTCTAATTTTATATGTTTTCAGTGGAGGCCTGGGGAGTAAAGCTCCACAAATAAAAGAACAGAAAATACACATACATTGGTGTAAATTGATATCATATTACAATATACTGTAAATCCACAAATAAATATTAATAAAAATCTGACATGTATAATAATACACATACCTTTATTAAAAACAACATAAATACAATACCATGTACATTGAAACATGCCGACGTGTTTTTAGTGAAAGAGTTGAATACTCGTACTCATAAAACAAACGTCATAGTGGAAAAAATTCAAACAGTGCACAATGAGGGAAGACTGAGGGGAAACAAGTATTTGTTAGAGGTAATAAGTGGGGTAGATGTGAAAGGTATAAGAAATAATGACAAAAGCAAGATTATAAGTAAGGGAAATATGAGTAAGAGAAACAAAAACAAGGAAATGAGATACGGCTGTATATAGGTGATAGAGAAGAGGGAGCTGACATTTTAGCCAGAAAAGCAGCAAGTGCAAAGCCAGGAGTCAGAGAGGAATTATTTTAATTGCTGCTTAAATAAAAGAATGTTACGTATTGCCCTGATGAATGCAGGGATTGTATTCCACACTTTTGCTACACAGTGTGAGTACAGACTTTTGCTTCAGTTTTTGTAAGGCTTATAGATGTCAAGCAGATTTTTGTCAGAAGATCGAAGTTGATGACTTGGGAGGTGATGGTGCAGAACTGCACTTATAGCTGAGCAAGAACTGGGATTAAATATAATTTTGTGTGCAGATGTTGGATATAATTTAGTTGGTGGGATAATTTTAGTCAAGTTAGAGTTTCTAATGCAGGACAGTAATGTGTTCTGAAACTTGTATGAGCTGCAAATCTAGCTATTATGTTGTAACAATGTTCTTGTTTAGATTTTAGGGTGGCCTGGAAGTTAGTCAAGATGGAAGAACTATATAATACAGAGGGGAGTGGGTATGTAGTGGTAAGAGTGATTCTGGTGATGCAGTAAAGAATTGTTTTGGGTCTATGTAGCATTCCTAGTTTTTGTGAATTTTTATATTGCTCTGTATGGGGAGGCTATACTTGAGGTTGTCATCTAGTTTTACCCCCAGCAGTTTTGTATGGGGTACTACTTCAATTAGCATATTGTTTTATGGATGTGATCTTAAGGTTATTTTTCACGTGGGTAAGTGATCTGGGGAAAAATAAAAGGAGTTTGGTTTTCTTTGGATTAAGAAATAGTGGGTATGCACAAAGCCAGTTTTCAATAGAATTAAAAGCACGTTATATAATCTTTTCTAAATTGTCTAGATTGTCTGAGAGGCAGACAAGGGTGGAATCATCTGCATACTATACAAGGGATGCTTGTTGTATGGACGTTTGAAGCTTGTTTATAAGAATATTAAATAGAAGATTACCAAAGATATAGCCCTGTGGGTCACCTGTAATAAAGGGAAACTAAAGCGAAAGGGTAGGATTCCATTCAACTGCCTGGTAGCATTCTGACAAGTAAATATTACACCACTGAAGAGCAGGTTGTGAGATACCCACTGTGGACAGTTGTAGTGTTTAATACAAAATAAGTCATAATAACATCAATAAAGTATCCCAAGTGCTACATTGATGTGCCGATTAATTGATTTTTGGGAGTAATGTGGCACAAGGAGTAACACCATATTAAAATAATGCTAGGTCATACCATATTGCTTAACTTGTAAGTTTATCCAATGGGAGGCAACACTTCATGGATAAGCAGGCCTCATTGCAGGGGTATAGCCTAAAATTTAGCATCTGTAAACCAATTTCAGGAATGTCACCCACCAAACACATACATTCACACATACATGCAGAACACCACCAAGGACAATCCATGCTTCTGGACAGCACCATTTTTAAAAACTTAAAAAACTCATGAAATTATAGCATAAGCAAAATATCAGTTCAGTCAACCACACATTGTAAAATCATTTAACCAAATGTATAAATAAAATAAAAGCATAGTAAATATGCCAGAATGTTTTATTTAAACTCTAGTAAATTTAATTGCACAAAACAGATTAATTATGTTTGAAAACATGCATGTTAACAGTAAATACAACATATGCTTGGCTACAAATTCATTCATGTACTGTACAGTTGTAGGCTTCTGTTTATAGGTGAATACTATGCTAACTGTCTTGAAAGGTCATTTTAAGCTTGGCCAATAACCCAATGTTAGAATCAAACCCTGCACCTTATGTTTGTGAGGTGAAGACATTAACCATTATGCCAATTATTCAGATGTCATAGTGTTACCTGACATAAGTGTCCCATGAAATTAAACGTGAGAGCATCAGTTTCATATAGTACCATTTACTACTGATGTCATCTGCACCCAGATGGCATCTTTGTAGGTTGAACTGCATTGCACCTTCCTATATTTTGTTTTGTTGTGTTGTGTTGTTGCATTGTGTGAAGATTTGTTAACTAAAGACATGCCATAGAAACAAAACAATGAAGATGATAGACGGGGATGAGCTGAAATCAAAAAAGGGTTCAAATGTTGCTTTTATTTCAGAATAAAAAAGTACTTTGCCCGCACATTATTTTACAACAACATGAAAGTAAGTATTCTATTAGCTAGCAATATCTTTTACAGGGCAGCGATCTCCAGGCCAGCTGTCTGTATGGATTCATAGCCAAAGGAAGCTCTCAGTCAATCCTGATTCCTGTTTTATGACTGGGTTACAGGTGCACTTAACAGAGAAATGCCACTAAATGTACTCTGCCTTGGCTTCAGCAATGTATTTGAGTCTGTCTCACACAGAAGGCTAACAGGAAGAATGGATGGGTTGGGAAATAGGCTGTATGGTTGAATGATAAGACAGAGAGGGCTGTGGTGAGGGAAATCATGTCAGTAATTAGGGAAGTGACTAGTGGAGTACCATGGTGGCTTTTCTTGGTGCAGTACTTTTCATTGTATTTGTCTCAGACGTATCAGAGAGAATACAGAGGAGGATCAAAGTCTTTGCTAATGACACAAAGATGGATGCAACCATGGGTGATTATGGGAAGAGTATAGGTTAAGATTTGAAAAGGCTGAATAAGTGAGTAAAGAAAGAAGGAATTTGAGGTTCAGTGCAAACAAATGCAAAGTACTGTGATTAGTACACAAGAACCCTGATGCAAGATCAGCTAGGAGAGGGAACTGATGGGAAAAGAAAAGGAAAAAGGTTTCAGGGTGTTGGTCACACCTGGATTGCTCTACTAGTAGCAGTATGAGAGAGTAAACCCTGCAGCAAATGAAATGTTAAAGTGTATCTTTAGAGGAACAGATTCCAGAAACAAAGGAGAGATGCTTCCATTGTACAGGGCCTTGGTCATATCATGACTTGAGTACTGCCTACTCTTCTAGAGGCTATAAAAGAAAAAGGATAACAGGCTTTTGAAAAGAAATCAAAAGTAGGGTAAAAAAAACAAAGGGATGAAGTACACAGAGCTAGAGCAGCTGAAACCAGACTAATGGACATGATGTTAATGCACAAGATCATGGCAGAGAGATGTGAAGGTATCATTCTGCACAGGAAGGTCAGAGAACAAAGGAGGGGGCACAAGCAGCAGACTGTAGGGGCTAACTAACTACCCCAGATCTCCAAAAGCACTTTTTTACAGTGAGAGTGTGATGAACCCAATGGATGGTTGAAAGAAAATCCCACAGGCTTTCAAGAGAGCATGTGACAGGTGGAAAAATGGTAATGGGGAAAATAGGGGTGGAGGAATGGTAGAATGTTAAGGCAATTAAAAATGTACACAAGACAGGCATCTATTTACAGGTAGCATTCTGCAAAAGCTATCTACTGTTTGCCTGTAGTTGACATCCAGTTCCAATAGTCAGAACCATCCACAAATCACATTTTTTAATGTCTTAAACATATTTTCTCTGATGCTAATGATCTTTAAATTCCAGTCTAGAGACTTGATCCATTGGTTTATACACAGGGGCTATATTACTTAAATGGTGTGTAAGGTACGTCAACAGGCAACATCTTTGGAAAAGGATAAGATTTTGGTTTATAAAACCCAGAACAGTCTAGTAGAGTTGAGGGGACATGCCATTTTGTTAGCATAAACAGAATAAATTATTTTAAAATTAGGAATGTTACTACCCAATCTTCAACAACACTTACTGCAAATAGATGTTTGGCATTCTTTTTTTTCTGGAAGGATGTAAGTTTACTTATGATAAGGTTAAGAACCTGTGAAAATACATTTAAATACAGACAGGTGCTGAATGATTTGATTAAATAGACTAGTTCTGGAACTCCAGTTATGGATGTATGCCTTATAGGAATTGTTTCATATATAATTATGTCAGTAAGACAAAATTGCCCAGTACAAACATATATATAGGTCCACCCTAATGCAGTTTTTACTTTTGTAGACTTGGACAAAATAACCAGGCAGGGACATAATATGCTTGTTTGGTCTTCTATGTCAGATATCAAGGTAGAAAAGGACTGTGACCTTGGAGGATTTGTTGTGCTCAAGTTTAAGTGACGATTTATAAATCATATATTGATATCTGTTGTACTTGTAACTTTTGGATAAAGTTTCTTGCATATTCAACATTTTTATTGTGTCATATTTGCTTAATTTACAGCTTGTTCTTTTTTTTTGTAGCAAATCTCTTTTAAATAAAAACTGTATTATTCTTCCATTCCATGTGATTTAGAGTAACAAAGCCATATAGTGTTAATAGTTGATAAGTGCCATTCCCTTACTACATTATTCATAACCACTTTATCAATGTGCATTATATTCTTGTATTTTTGGAGTATTTATGCAAAGCATACATGCAGGTTTATGAATTTGTATTTCATTGTTTCTCTTAATGTTGTTATCTACTATAATATCAGCATTGGTCTTACAGGGTATATAGGCATGTCCCACTACTAAATATATACCCCTCCTTACTGAAATTCAGCAAACAACTAGTTTGTGTTATTCTGTTTTCATCTTAACATGTTTCATTTTTAAGTAAAACATGGTGGATTAAAAGAGAAATGCAGGGGACCATTACTTTTTGGCAAGATACTTTTCTATTGGTAGTTCCAAACATTTGCAAATGTGATTTAAATTAACAAGTTTGGTGAGTGTATTATTAGTAGATGATGGCTTTTAAATGAAACTAATCATATTTTTCTTCTGATTGCAGAAATAAAGTATTACATGCCCATTACATCATGCTAGAGTTTCCTTTGACATATTTATTTTCTCCTTCTTAATGAAATGTAATATAAATTAGTGCTGAAGACAAATAACACAATTAGAACAAACACTGCAGTTGCAGATCTCATTCAGTGATTATTATAAATATTAATGAAGCCAACTTAAAGTGTCAAAAATAAATAAGATAAACTCAGAGCATTAATGACGCATTTATTACACACAGTCTTTGAGATTCAGAAAAACTTGACGTGGAAGGCTTAATTCCAAAGGTTTATGCATCATGCTAAGCCTGAATGATTTAAAGACCACCATTTCACCATTGTTTTCTGCTGGCAGTAGCCAAGGCATGGAGATGAAGTTCTTTCCATCATAACTGTGATTGGTACTCTACTGAGTTATACTTTTTGCTAGGCTGAAAAAGCAAATGTCTCTTGATGCTATTCACCCATTTACTCTTAAGGGAATGGAAGCTGCTTGCATTCCATCTACTGGTGAGTATCAGAGGTATGTGCGTGTGTGTGCTGTGTATGTGCATGCCTGCAGGGGCATGAGTGTGAGTGTGTGTGTGTGTGTGTGTGTGTGTGAGTGCGTGCGTGCGTGCGTGCCTGCGTGCGTGTGTGTGTGTGTGTGTGTGTGTGTGTGCATACCTGCAGTGGCACGAATGTGTGTGTGATGTGTATGTGCATATCTGTACAAGCATGAATGTGTGTGTGTGTGTGTGTGTGTGTGTGTGTGTGTGTGTGTGTGTGTGTGTGTGTGTGTGTGTGTGATATGTGTATGTGCATATCTGTACAGGCATGGATGTGTGTGTGTGATATGTATGTGCATATCTGTACAGGCATGAATGTGTGTGTGTGTGTTCTTGTGTGTGTGTGTGTGTGTGTGTGTGTGTGTGTGTGTGTGTGTGTGTGTGTGTGTGTGCATATTTGCAGGGGCACAAATGTGTGCGTGATGTGTATGTGCATATCTGTACAAGCATGAATGTGTGTGTGTGTGTGTGTGTGTGTGTGTGTGTGTGTGTGTGTGTGTGTGTGTGTGTGTGTGTGTGTGTGTGCATACTTGCAGTGGCATGAATGTGTGCGTGATGTGTATGTGCATATCTGTACAAGCATGAATGTGTGTGTGTGTGTGTGTGTGTGTGTGTGTGTGTGTGTGTGTGTGATGTGTATGTCCATATCTGTACAGGCATGGATGTGTGTGTGTGATATGTATGTGCATATCTGTACAGGCATGAATGTGTGTGTGTGTGTGATGTGTATGTCCATATCTGTACAGGCATGGATGTGTGTGTGTGATATGTATGTGCATATCTGTACAGGCATGAATGTGTGTGTGTGTGTGTGTGTGTGTGTGTGTGTGTGTGTGTGTGTGTGTGTGTGTGTGTGTGTGTGTGTGCGCATATTTGCAGGGGCATGAATGTGTGCGTGATGTATATGTGCATATCTGTACAAGCATGAATGTGTATGTGTGTGTGTGTGTGTGTGTGTGTGTGTGTGTGTGTGTGTGTGTGTGTGTGTGTGTGTGTCTGTATGTGTCTGTGTCTTGGGAATGTGTTTGTATGCATGTATGTGTGCATGTGTTTGCACGCATGTGTGTGTCATTGTGTGCAAGTTAGAGGGTGGGTATACTACAGTGATGTGTGGGCAGGAAGAGGAAATAAAAGCAGTCAGGTACAGTGTTCATTTCAGAGACATGATAATTAGCTGCTAAAGGGACATTTTTCTATGTGACTTTAACTTGTCTCTGAATCAGAGAGTCTTGCTGTCATGCTAATTGACCAACCCCTTTTATACAATTAGCACTGGCAGTGAGAATCTCTTTGAATCCCAGGGAGTGAGCAAATACTGACATCTGCAGAGTTATAGAATCCTAGTAAAATAGCTTGAAATGTTTACATTGATTACCTGATTGGTCCTTGCAAAGGTCTGTAGCCTCAAATTGTATCTATGAATTACACAACATAAGTCAGAGACATACCTCTCAACTGTAGATTTTCACAGAATGTCCAGATTTTTACATCATATTTTTCTGTCCAGTTTTCATAAAATTGTGATTTTCTGGCAAATCACTGGCAAGCCATTAAAGATTAAAGTCAGAAAATAATGATACACATTTGAGTTTCAGACTTCATGTTCCAGAAAATTCATGCTAAAGTAAAATCTGCTATGCTTTCACCTTTCTAATTTGTAAGAGCAATAGTTAAAATTTGTCCCTATTTTTGGGCCTTTGTCCCCCCATTATTTATGTCTTTGTCCAGATGTCTTGGTTTAAGAGGTTGAGAGGTATGGTCAGAGAGGTTACATGATGTGCCAAAATCTTTGTGTTTATCATCTGATATAGTTTAGCAAAGGGCACCTAAATGAGCAAACCACTTTATTTACTGCACATATGGGATTCTTACTTTGCATCCTATCTCCTGCAGTGCAGTAGAACTAACAAGTACATCAAAGTGCCTTTTTACTGTCATTTTTAAATACCATTAATCAATCTAAGTCAACAGCAAAGCATAGTCCCATCAAAAGATAATCTTCTAATAATGGGACTCACGCCATTCTTATAAACAAAATTAAAAAAAAGATATTACCTCCCAATAATCACTTGTGAAAAGCTCAAGCACAACTCACCAATCAAAGGCAGTCGTAAACTATTGCCGTGAAAAATCTTGTATTATGTTTATGTTTCTTTTTTCTGGTTGGTAGTTACATAATGGGATTATTATTTGTTCTGCATAGTAAGCTGTTGAAGGCTTATTTGCTCTGAAATTGTTTTTTTTTTTTTTTGTACTGAAATAAATAATTTACTGCAGCTATGGGCTACGTAGTTCTCTTGGATCCATTCTTTAAGCATCAGAACTAGGGGCCAGCAACTCAACAGCTTTTTCTATGCTAAAAATAACAAAACTGGGATTATAATTGGGTTTATGATCATAACTAGCTTATTGTGTCTTTGAGACATAGATGCCAAGAAATTCACCTTGAGAGGAGCAAAGCACACATAAAGCTGGTTATGAACAGAAGCCTAATCATATTTTTTTGTAATGCATAGACCTTTATCTGCTCCATGTACTAAAAGGTACAGAAAAAAGTGTAGGAGTACAAAAGTGTTTTACTGGCATTCAAAGCAATTGAAAACTGATAAAGCACTTAGCGCTGTTGGACAGTCAGCAGGAAAAAATGAAGTGTCCCTGTAAAATAAGAGTCTTTAAAAGCTGCTAGTTACTTTAAACTGACTCACTTTTTCTTTATAAGGGTGGTAGACCAAAGCATCTGCAGCTTTTAAAAGCTGTTTTACCATCTGACACTTCTTTGTCAGACAGCACTGTCCACTGTTAGTCCCTAGAGCAGAGCTGTAGTGAACTGTTTTGGTGTCCAGTGTTGAAAAAAAAAGAATTCCATTTCCATATCTGGCACTCTTCATCTAAGGAGTTAGACAGGTCTGTTATTCATAATCTAAGAATAAAAAGCTTTTCTTTCATTTTAAAATGTAGAAAACTGCTTGCTGCACTTGTAACAACAAACAACCCCAACATGCTTCATTTCTGACTGTAAAGGCAATACCAGCTTTCCTATCTGAATACACTGAAGAATAATTAGCGCTGCATGCCATCTGCAGATTACTTTTATAATAATTAGAGTAAGTTTAGTCCACAAAAGACCATGCTATGCCCGTCATGATATCCAACTGAAGGTAACTGGGAATTCCATTTCTTCACACTGTTTTCCTCAGAATGTTCACTTCGAATATGCAACATGGAAACCTACAGGTTAATTTTCTGTTTTCACAAAAGGGAATCCTTCAATTAGTAAACCAGTTCGGATACATGAGTTTAAACTCCACCCCCACTATCCTTTTCTTCGGGGGGGGGCAGTTTTACTACTACAGGTTACGGAGAGTTTTGAATAATATTTGCAGATTCATTGTTCAGTTCTCCAGACCTGAACAACAATGCAGTATATCAAAAAAAGTTCAGATGCTGCCAGTCAACCTGCAAGCAAAGCTTCTTGCTCTCTAATTTAGAAAGTATTTCTCTTGAACATCAAAACCAAATGTTCCCCGTAGCCTACTCACTTCTTCCACCAATCATTTTACATTATTCTCTACTATTTATTCATTAGAATGTTTCACAACATTTTTTAATGGGGACATACATTTTGAATACATTACTCTTGCAAATCAGGCACCTACTCATGCAACAGTAGTTTTTTTTTCCAGGCTTACTGAATTCTTTCTAAAAGAGACTGGTTGCGACTGTGCAGAACAATACTTTAGCCATCAGTTAATATAACCCAGTGACTGCAAGTTATTTCTGTGTTATAGCTGGGTAATACTCATCTGTTTCCTGAGTTGGATATACAATACTACATCATTGTGACTGATCGTGTTGATATAACCACCTTTCTACTATTGTACTAGGGCACACTTGGAAGGGGGCCCTTGGATCCAGCCTAAATTCCTTAGATAAAACAAACAGTAAACAAAGGTTATGAAGTATTAAAGAGTGACATCCGACAGACTCTCCCACAACAGATGCTCCCAGAAGGATGGTGTCATTCAAACACAGTAGTAGTAGATAACTAACAGCAGCAGTACCAAAACTGGACTCTTCCTTCCCTATGCTGAAAGAAAATAGCACTTTTCATAGCTGTAACTAGAACAAATCATACTAAAACTGCAATTCAACACAACCGGTATTTAAAATTAAACTAAAATATGATTTACATTCTTATTTTGGTAGCACAATTGCCATAGACTGGTTTGGCCAGTCATTACAGAAATACTTCATGTGTTTGAATCATTCTAGCTAAACTGTATGCTGATTCAGTTTCTAAACAGAGCAATTTCCTGTTAGTGAAATAAGTGCAGAAGACTAATGTACCACAGGGAGAACTCAAGGGAATTCCCACCTTCTCAGGCTATATTATACAATGTTTCTCCACACCTCATTGAAAATAATGCAGTAATGCAAACAGTCATTTCACTGGGAAGAGAACTGACACATGCTGGTGGAATGTATAATGACTGATACACCAGCAGCATACAGACTTCTTTCGTCTGGTGGAATGTATAATGACTGATACACCAGCAGCATACAGACTTCTTTAATTACAGTTAAGCAGTGAACAGAAGAGGAAAAGAGGGAAGCATTTTGCATCTCCGTAAATAATATGGAATGTAACTATCGTGGCATCTTGCACAGTTAGTAATTCAGTTTTCCTACAGATGAGGTGAGACCATAGTATGTCCTACACAGTACTAAATTGACAGACGTATAAAGTGTTCAGTGCCAGAGCCTGGCAGTTTAGTGCAGAGGAATAAGGCTATTAGCCACTAGAAAATTTCATCTCTTAGTCCTGGTTTGATTTCTTCAGGCACCATTTGCCTGCTGTATGACTCTGAATAAGTTATTTAACCATATATTGCTTCTGAGTTGCTCCAGAAAAGAAGCAGTTGTACCTAAAGATTTTATGTGGTTAACAAATAAACAAAATCTAAAAAACCTAAAGTAAAGTATAAGAAAAAAATGAGCAGTCACGAATCAACTCTTGAGACGGGGGGAGGGGGGGGATGTTAGCTCATGGTCAACTAGCAATACTCAAGGGCCTATACAGACAGGGAACTATAGAGTGGCATATGTACAACTATAAAACAGAGACTGTTTAGTATACTAATTCAGTCCATATGCTCCTCATACTTACTGACACTGAAATAGCCATAAATCTTACTTGTTCTTCTGACTTTATCTCTCAGACATATTATGAGAGTTCTTTGAGCTTGCAATGTTAAATTTATTGCTATAATAACTAGCCTTTCCGCTTCTGCTGAAAGTTTATTTTACAATTCCACTGAAAAAATGTGTTGTTTTTTCATTATCGCAGATGTCATACACTGGCAACAGCATCCGTAAAATCACAAGTACCTTTGCAAGCATTAAAGCATTCTCAGTAAAATTACAAGTACAACAATTTATTCTAACTCACCTATTGATACCTCCTGTGTTGGAATCTGCAGCAGTGCAAAATTGCAGAAGCCATGCCTGCAGCACTAGATTAAATAGATGTTCACATCAATAAAAAGAAGGCAAGAAAAAAGTGTATGTGTGTGTGTGTGTGTGTGTGTGTGTGTGTGTGTGTGTGTGTGTGTGTGTGTGTGTGTGTGTGTGTGTGTGTGTGTGTGTGTGTGTGTGTGTGTGTGTGTGTGTGTGTGTGTGTGTGTGTGTGTGTGTGTCTCTAATGAGACACTGTATTTAGGACATAAAAGCCAGAAGAAAACCAAAATCATACCCACTTGGCTTTGCAGTCACAGCCCACATCTCCAGGACACAGATTGTCTTAAAAACAAAAGCTCAAGCCTGCAGGCCTCTCCCCAGGCCTAGCTTCCAGCTCTGTAAGCAAGAACTTCTAAAAGGAACAGTAAACAGGATATCCCTGAATAGGTTTTCACTCCAAGCTTCATGGTCTTCCTTCAAATGCTCTTTCTGTGACTAACTTGTAGGATTGTTGCTTTCAGGCAGCTTATTTATATATAATCTTGACTGTCAGTTAAAACCTTGTTATCTAAATAACTGTAGTGAAATATTTCTATACTCAGCTGCAGTAAAATTAAATGTACCTTGCACATTTTTAAAGGCTAAGTTGCACATTTCCTAGGAATTGTGCTACAACTACCCCCCTTCCAGTAGGTAATCAGGGATTTTGGAATCATTACAGTCACTTGTAGCTTCTGAATAACTGATCAGCATTTCTGGTGGATAGGTTGGAAGTGTGGGCCTCTGTATATCAAAAGGGTTGGAGGGACTGGGCCCACCAGCACAACCTGGTATTGCCATCAGATTGCCTACTTAACCACTGCATATTTCAAGGCAAATGTAATTCACTTTATTGCTAGGCTCTCTGTTTCAATAGTCAAGTATACCCTTTCTTTATAACCTCAGCTTCCTGCTGATATAGTATACAAGATACCCCTCACTTTGAAAGTCTTGGAATTATACTCCCAGAACCTACCTATGACGCATCAATTTTTTATCACTTCAAATGGCCTCTGCAATTTAGATATTAATTTGTTTTCTTTGGAAGGCACTACCACTAATATATGATCTGAGTTAAATTCTCTAAGATGGGTATTCTTACTACGAACTTGGTGTTGCATTTCTCTACACATCTTTCCTTACTATGGGCAATACCGGCTTTAGTCTATCCTGCAAACTAACATATTACTATATCGCACTTTTAAATAGTGTCTTTTCATCAGCCCAAGTTTCCTTAGCAATGTCAAGCAATCCACTTAGATTTCTGCTTTAAAATCTTCAAATGGGATAAATCCAGCTGAGGCTAATGTCACCCCTCTGCAAACAGTTGGCAGGATAAAACTTGTCCCAGTTTTTCCACTCTGCATCAGTTACTTTTTTTTTCACATGGCTTTCAATGTTTTATTAAAATGTTCTAATCTATGGATGACAGATGAATGCCTTCAACTGTTACATTTAAAACACTTATGTAACTTGATGCAGAGCCCTTGACAAAAAGTGACTGCCTTTTTCAGTAAGTAGCTCTATAAGGATACCATCCCTGGAGAATAATAATACCAGTTTGACACTGCTTTTGGAAATTTGGCAGCACAGCCCATGTTGAATAGCATGTACCTACTGCTAGATTTTACTAGAAGCCCCATGATGTCCATAACAAAATGTTCAAGCAGCACGTCTATTATAGATATTGGAATTGGATGACTTGTATCCAGAATGGAGTGCAGTTTTTGACATTCTGAAGAAAAAGCACAGATCTCTGTCTCCTTCATTGTACCTGTCCAGTAAACTCTGGCTAATACCCTTGCCTTAGTTTTGTACATTCTCAGGTGATCTCCTAACACATGTGGCTATAGGTTGCCTTCATTACTTGTGGTTTACTAAGGTTACTAAGGTTTTGGCACTTGTAACTTATGTAATATTTCTTTCATTTCATTACCTACTCAACATAAGAGGTCATTTTTTTAACTCAAAATAGGATAGAAAAGAAATACAATCATCTTGTTCACTGTTTTCCATACAGCCTTGGCCATATTCTCTCTTACTTTACTTAAGGTATTATTTCATTGTATTTTTTTAAAGTTCAGGTGGCTTACCTGTAAGTCACCTTGTGTGTGTGTGTGTGTGTGTGTGTGTGTGTGTGTGTGTGTGTGTGTGTGTGTGTGTGTGTGTGTGTGTGTGTGTGTGTGTGTGTGTGTGCCCATATATATATATATTGAATATAAAACAGCAACTTACTGAATACAACCAGTTGATCCCCAGTCAATTGAAAAACATACACACAAAAAATTAAACATGTTTCTTTTTTCAGGGAGACAAGTCCCTGCAACCCCTCCTACACAAAGCTAATCATATATACCAATTCTGATATCACTCTAGAGTGACAAAAGGTTAAATCTCCTGATCCTCACTGTGCTGTAATCTCGTGCAGAAAAAAAGCCTGCATATGTGATAACTTGACTTTTTGTCAGCTGAACCGTTGTTTTTTTCTGGTCAATAAAATGAACTGTTGACCATTGTCGGCAACATATATATCTATCTATCTATCTATCTATCTATATATATATATATATATATATATATATATATATATATATATATATATATCTATATCTATATATAGGTTCATAGGGTGATACTAGGCTATCTGCCCTAGGGCATTTATAAGCCTAGCAAGAGTGTGTTTGGCTTTCGCCACCCTTTTAGATTAGTTGACTGTGCCTCTGTATAGTAGGTCACAGAAGATAGCCCTTTTAAGGTTAGTTTACTGTACCTCTGTCTAGTAGGGACACAGAAGAGATCCCAGGGGTAAACCTATGATCTCCCATCCACTCGTCAAGATTTCTCTTGAAGAGGGTTATTGAGGTGCTATGCCTAACATGGATTGGGATTTTGTTCCAGAGTGAGGGGAGCCTCTGGGATATTAATCTGTCCCTCCAGCATGTCCTATTTATTGCTGTGCTGAGGTTTAAGTCCCTGGAGTGTGTAGCTCTAAGGGATTTGGATTTCCTGAGGTGGAGCATGTCCATTCATTCTGGGTTGGACATGGCTTTATACGTCAGGCACAGATCGCCTCTGAGTAGGCGTAAGCAACTGAGTAGAGCTGGAGTTTCTTTAGCCTAACTGCATAGGGCATCTGTTTGAGTCCCTTGATCCTCTTGGTGAGGTACTTTTGGGGTCTTTCCAGTTGCTGCAGGTGTCAGGTAAGGTACATCCCAAATGGGGCATTGTATTCAATTATGGGCCTGATGAGTGATGAGTAGAGGGGCACAATGACCTCTCTTGATCTAGATGTGAACCCTTTCATGATAAGGTGGGCCATATAGGAGGTCTTTCTAACCACTTTGGCAACATGATTGTCAAAGGAGAGATTGCTATCTACTTGGGTCCCCAAATCCCTAATTACTTATTTTGTACTTAATGGATTACCACCTATGTGGTAATTTGTGGGCACTTTGTTTTTCCCAAAGGGGATGACTATGCACTTTTTGGCATTTAGCTTTAGGCCATGGCTCTGGCACCTGTTATCCGTCTCTGTGAGACCCTTTTGCAGGATGCTTGTGTCAGTCGGTGAGTCGATTATGGCACCCAGTTTGCAGTCATCTGCGAACTTGGTCAGCCATAGTCCTCCCGTGTTAGCCTGTACCTCAGAGAAATATATACTGAACAAGAGTGGTCCCAGGACTGAGCCTTGTGGGACGCCACTTATAACTGGTTTAGAGTCTGACATGGCACCTGCAATTCTGACCATGTGGGTTCTATCCCTGAGCCAGTTTGCAACCCATCTTGTGACATAGGGGTTGATATTTAAGCTGGTCAGCTTATTTATGATGCCCGAGTGGGGTATTGTGTCGATGGCTTTTGCAAGGTCCAGGTAGGCTGTGTGGACTACCTTCCCTTCATCTATGGCCTTGGTTACTGTTTCAAAGAAGTTGACCATGTTCAAGAGGCAAGATCTGCCCTTAACAAAGCTGAATTGGGTAGGATCCAGTGTTTGGAGGTTCCCAATGTCTTTGTTTATGAGTTCCATGATGATACACTCCATAGCTTTGCAGACCAGGCTAGTCAGGCTTATAGGGCGATAGTTTCCGGGGTCCGTTGTGGCACCACCTTTGTGGAGTGGGACCACTGTTGCTGTACGCCATTCCTTGGGTACATATCCTGTAGTAAGGCTGAGATTGAACAGTGACTTTATGTGAGGGTTCAGTTCTTCTTGGAGCTCGTGTAAGACGCAGCTCGGGACACCGTCCGGTCCCATTGATGCTGTGTTTTTTGCTTTGGAGAGGGCAGCTCTCACCTGTACATCTGTGATGTCAGGGAGGCTACACTTTGTTGGGATAGACATTTGCTCTTTTGGGGGGGAGGGGGGAAGATGTTTGCACTGAACCTGTCTGCCAGGATGTTGGCAATGTCTGTGGGTTCAGTGTATTTTTTTTCATTTTGCACTAACTCAGAGCATATCTGGGAGTTGCCACCCAGGTTCCTGACATAACTAAAGAAGGCCTTGTGATTATCTTTAGCATCTTGTGCAATTTTTCTTTCGAAGCTGGCCTTAGATGATTTTATGAGGGATCGTAGTTTCTTGCTAGTACTGATCAGAGATGCCTTCACTATTTGGGATTTTGCTCTATCGTGTAGTAGCTTCCTCCTTTTGTTGTATAGCTTATTTATGGCTGGGGTCCACCAGACAGGTCTCCTGCCTTTGCAGGAGTGAGTCTTGGTTTTATTTGGGATAGCACGATCCATGCATTCCTGTAAGTGTCCATAGAATGTGTTTGTAAAGGATTATGTGGTTTGGGCCGTATTTTCCACTGGCCCGGGGGCTTTGAAGGATTCCACCTCGGTTTTGAGAAGTGTGAAGTTTGCTTTTGAGAAGTTCTTCACCATGGTTTCCTTGGCTGGGGGTGGGGACGGGATATGGATGTCCAGTGAGATTAATTTATGGACAGATCTTACTAATGAGATGTATACCTCTGGTATGGAACACAGAGTCCCCATGTTGGTGATGATCAGGTCCAATATGTTTTCCCCTCTTGTGGGAGTGGTGACCAGTTGTTCCATAGCATTTGAGTTTATAAAGTCTAGGAACCATTGGGTGAGGGTGTTGGGGCTTGAGTAGTGCTCCCAGTCTATGTTTGGGTAGTTGAAGTCACCCAATATAATGGTGTTTGGAGAGACCTTCATATTCTCCAGTGTTCTCAGGAAAGCCGAGTGGGATTCCTGAGTTTGGGAGGGTGGTCTGTAGCAGGCTACAAACTGAAAGGCAGTTTTGCCCACTGTTAGTTGCACATGGATGGTCTCCGATGCTTCGTGCAGTGCCACTAACCTGGAGGTGTGGGTATCTTTGATGAATATGGATACTCCCCCTCCTTTTGTAGTTCGGTCCGAATTTTGGGGCCGAAAAGCATGGTATGAGTTATAACCTGGTAGTGCTGGGGTGCTCTCAGGAGCCTTGAACCAGGTTTCTGTTACTGCACAGATATCGATATTCTCCATACTGAGGAGAGCCTCGAGTGCATGCATCTTGAGGTTTAGACTTCTGGCATTGAGCAGCATTACCCTTAGTTTCTTTTTCCTTGTGTTGTCTATGGAGGTGGGTTTGTCTTTTGAGCCTTGCCTAAAAAAGGCACTATGGGGGTGGCAAGAGCCTTAGCCAGTATTCGAAAGCCCAGGGGTGAGAGGTGCAAGCCATCCCAAGTGAAGCAACATGGCTTGTCGAGCATGTCATCCCAGGCTGACAGACACTGGATCCCCTTTGAATGACACCAATACTTTAGCCAATTGATAAAATTGATCATTTTGTCTTTATACTGTGGCATTATTCTTGGTGAGGGTAAGATGTTACTCAAGGTCAGGGTCATAATGGCCTGGGCTACATGATCAGAGAGCTCCTCTATATCTCTTTTCATATAGTCCAGGGAGGTATGTCTCAGGTCATTCACACCAGCATGGACAATGACGGAGTCATATTTGTACTTGCTTTGGAGTGACCCGAGTGCTTGTGTTATGTGGCGAATCCTGGCACCTGACAGGCAGCTTACAGTGACCTTCTCCTTTTTCAGCCTGGTGAGTGGGACGTCAGTGTGTGTGTATATATATATATATATATATATATATATATACACATATATATATATATATATATATATATATATATATATATATACATATATCTATCTCTCTCTCTCTGTATATATATATATATATATATATATATATATATATATATATATATATATATATATATACATATACATATATCTATATATATATATATATATATATATATATCTATATACATATATATATATATATATATATATATATATATATATACATACATATATATATGTATGCATGCACACAAACTCACTCACTAAATTGCAGGAATGTGAGGAGTTTGAGCTGGAGAAGATGGAAAAGGGGCAGAGAAAAATAAGATGAAAAGATGGGGAAGGAGAATATATGCTTCTTATATGGTTTAAGACAGGAAACAACAATTAATATAGTCGCTACTATTCAGACTATGAATTAAACCAGTACAAGAGAGGATGATAGTGAATTGCAGATGAAGGTTACTTTTGGTTTCTAAAAACTATTTCAACATTTTCCTAGTTAGGGGTGATAAGAGATGTGGTATTATGTAAGGTAATGAACAAGTATGCTTGTTGAATGGGTTAGTGCAAGCAGAGTTATTCTTGTGTATTCATTTTTATTTTCTTCTGTTTAACGGGTTAATATAGCCATGTCTGTGACTTATTTTCAGAAGAAACTCTGTATGTCATTTACATACAGTGAGAAATTCAGTCAGAACATGCTCTAATGAAATTTCTTGAGTGAGCATCTGGCCTATCACCAGTAACTATATTAGGGAGAAGGAGGAGGCTGCCTGGATACAAGCTGTTAAGGGACAAGCAGAAGGGGAGATGAAGTCTTAGTTGTACAGTAACTCCTTAGTTGTTAAGCATAAAGTCTGCATGTATCTATCCATCCATCCACCTGTGTTTTAAACCATTTGTCCAGATGACACACACAGTGACAAATGTGCTGGGGGAAATAAAGCACCACTTCCTTATTCTCAGTAACAGTCAGCAGCTCATCCTCTCAGATCACTAGGTATATCTACAGAATTGAGAGCTGAATATTATCCACCGAGTTCAGAATCTGACACAGGGCTTCCTCCTGGTGAGCCATGCCTGCTACACGTGTCACAAAATGTAGCCAGAGAGTATCCAGAATAGTAGGTGCCCATATCACCACAACTGACTCAACCCAGAGGAACACTGTACTCTGACACTCACCTGGATTCAGAAGCATAGCTAGCGGGAGGCAAAGGAGGGCAGCCACTCTGAGTGCAAGATGTCAGAGGTACAACCAGGAGATGGCCAATTGGGTGGTAATGCCCTATCAGTGCTCCATTAGAGGTATTTAAACTGTAGCAAGACACTTGTTACATTTGCAGCAAATGATTTGCTACAGTGTAAAGCTAATAACTTTTCTTCCCTTTGAGTACTCAGGAATGTGGAAAGCTTGCATGTCTTCTTCTGAGGTGTGGAGCACAGGAGGTGCACCTGAACTAGGGTGATTGGTATTTGTTTTTTTTTTTTTTTTGGCTCCTCAGCTTAAAGAGCACAAAAACAGACTTGGCTTGCAGGCTTGCTCCTGAGATGAAGAGTGCTAAGATCTGAGAATGGACTTTTTTTTCAATTCAGAGTTAAGCAGCTCCAAAACGGGAATCAAAACCAGGTACTGGAAAGATTAGCTACAGCTCTGCATGGATTAACCAACTATCCAGTCTCTGTAATGGCATGGTCTCAGTATCCCTGCAAAAGAACCTCATCCCCACCACTTATATCTGCAGTCTCATCACCTTTGACTCTCGGTGCAGATGGAGATATAAAATGACCAGTAAACTGGAACCCCTCTTTTTATTATTTACTTCTTATTTGACCACCACAGTCTGCTATAACACGTGTACTGCTGCCCCAGCACTAACCCACTGGTCAAAAGAATAGTTGTGTAACTTACCATAACCTTAGATGTCTTTCTATTCCATGTTGCAGTATTAATAACTGCAGGGAGTTGCTGCCTGCAGTGCCACCATTCAGCCAGTATACCAAAGTCTTTGCTCCAGGAGGTTGCGTGTGACGTCCCTTACCAGGGCCATAAACCGATGTTGGGTATAAAAGTGACATCTGTACGTGCCCTCATCAGAATGTTTTGCCATATACAGTAGAGCTCCTGTGGGTTTAAGGGGGGGGTCCTACTTGGAGACCCTTGGACTTACACGTAGGTCAGGCCTAGAGCAGTAGGTTGGCTGTGTTGAGAGTTGAGACCGAGTAGAGGAATGACTATGTCGCCACAGGTAGGCCATGGTGTGATAGTTAGGAGGGAAACAGAGGGTAGGTGAGTGGGACTGAATACTGCAACATGGAAGAGAAGGACATCTAAGGTTATGGTAAGTTCTTACACAACTATTCTATGTCCTTCTATTCTCATATTGCAGTACTCATAACAGTAGGGAGAGTACCAGAGCTTTAAGTATGAACCCAAGTGGAGAAGTGGTTTCCGTAGCCAACCAGGCCTTGGAGGATTGACCTGGCAAAACCTGCTCTTGCTCTGGAGGCCATGTCCAGCTTGTAGTGCTTGGTGAAGGTGTGGACCAAGGTCCAAGAGGCTGCCTCTAAAATGGAGAAGTCAATGTCTTTGAAAAAAGCAGAAGAGGAGGCAGCTGCCCTGGTATAGTAAGGATTAACATGGCCCTGCAATTATTTTCCATGATGGGAATAGCTCAAGTTAATGGATTTAGAGATTCATGAGGAAATGGTCTGTTTGGAGACAGCCTTCCCTAGCGCTCTGGGATGGAAGGAGATGAATAATTGGTCAGATTTTCTAATAGATTTGATTTTGTCCAAGTAGTACCTGAGTTGCCTGTGTACATCCAAGGAATGAAGAGTCCTCTCTGAGGAATTTAGTGGATGATGGGTAGAAAACTGGTAGGTTAATGGTTAGATTTAATGAAAGTTCATTAACTACCTTGGGCATGAATGAAGGGTTGTTCCTGAGAGCAACTCTGTCCTTGTGGAAAACAAGATAAGGAGAGATAACCATAAGGGCTTGTATCTCTGAAACCCTCCTGGCAGAGGTGAGGGCCACTAGCAGAACTGTTTTCATGATGCATAGCTTCAGGAACACTGAGTGAGCTGGTTCAAAAGGAGGTAAGGTTAGTTTTTCTAATACAAAATTGAGGTCCCAAGGAGGGGGAGGAGGTCTTCTGGGGGGGGGGGGGGTTCTGACATGAAGGACTCCTTTCAGAAACAGCTTGACTTCTAGACTGGATGCCAGAGGAGGTGAAATGGGCAGACAAGCAGAAATGGCAGATAAGTGGACTTTGAATGAAGAGTAAGTTAGTCCTGAGTGGAGTATCTCACACAAATAGGATAGGACCATTGGTATAGGAGTAATAAGTGGGTCCTGGTTTTTCCTTTGACACCACTTGGAGAATCTGTGCCACCTTGATACATAGTTTCTCCTGGTACTAGTTTTTCTGGCCTCCTGCAGAACATTGAGTACATTCTCTGAATATAGGTGTCTATAAGGGATTAGAACCCTATCACCCATAAGATCAATTTCTGGTTGTTCACCTGTAGGTGGAGTAGGGATCCCTTGTCCTGTGTGAGCAGGTCTAGTTGCTGGGGAAACCTGTGGTGATTGCCTTTGGCTAGTAAGTGTAGGAGGGGAACCAGTGCTGTCTTGGCCAAAAGAGGGTCATCAGTAGGATTTTGGGTTTGTCCTTCTGAATTTTCAGAAGGACTTTCTGAATTAGTGTGAAAGGAGGGAAGGTGAAAAAGGTGTCTCCCAAGAAAAGGAGAATGCGTCTACTTTCCAAGCTTGTGGATGTGAATCCCTTGTGCAGAAGTTGGGCGTCTGTTTGTTCTGGGGGGGAGACAAATAGATCTGCTTCTGGAATACTCCACCTCTGCCTCAGGTCCAGGAAAACCTCTCTCTGAAGCATCCATTTGTAAAAGGGGGCTGAGGTTCTGCTGAGTTTGTCTGCCATAACATTCTCTGTTGAGGGAATATACACTGCTACCAGGTGGACCTGGAGAGAAGATGCTAAGTTCCAAATATGGATGGCCAGGCTGCATAGGGGGTAGGACCTTGTCCCCCTTTGCTTGTTGATGTACCACAGGATAGTCATATTGTCTGTGATTACTTTTAGGGTTCCTGGCAGGAGAGTTGATTGGAAGGTTAGAAGAGCTAATAATAATGCTCTCATTTCCTTGATGTTGATGTGGTCCTTTTGTCTTATAGTGGACCGTTTGCCTTGTACTGAGAATTGTTTCTGGTTTGTTAGGAGCACTGCACCCCACCCCAGGTCTGACTCATCTGTGGGGAGCTGTTGTTGGGGGGCTGGAACCTGTAGGTGGGTTCCTAGGTTGAGGTGTAGTGCTGACACCCACCACTGTATTTCCTTTTTTAGGCACAAAAGTAGGGGAAGGGGCGATTCCATGGGTTGGAAGTGTTGGCTCCATAGATTTTTTAAGACCCACTTGATTTTGTACATGTGGAGTCTTGCTAGAGGTAACATGGGTATCAGAGATGCCATGTGGCCTAACATTCTCAGGAATTCCCGAGCCGTCAAAGAGGAGTGGGTGAGGATCTGTGTAAAAGTATAGGCAAAGGTCCTTTGGTCTAGGATGAAGGCTTTCCATGCTGTCTGTTCTGATCCTGCACCATAAGAAAACTAAGTCCTGAGAGGGGGTCAGGTGAGCTTTTCTAGATTTAGGGTGAACCCTAGTTGAGTTTGGATGGAAGACACCTATTGTAGGTGAAGCAGAAGAACTTGGTAGTCCTGATAAAGGATGAACAGGTCATCTAGGTGTGGGTATATCTGTATACCCTGAGTCCTGCAGTGAGCAAAGAAGGGGGCTAGGCACTTTGTGCACACTCGAGGGACAGTGGAGAGACCAAATGGCAAGGCAGAGAATTGAAAATGGCAGGAGCCTATAGCAAAGTGGAGGTATTTCCTGTAATTGGAATGGGTAGGAATGTGTAGATAGGCATCCTTCAAATCCAGGACTACCATGAATGTCTGTGGGGGCATGAGTGGTAAGAGAAGGGATAAGGTAATCATTTTGAACCTGGGAACTTTGAGGAAGAGGTTTAGGAAAGATAAGTCTAGGATTGGCCTTCAAGGGCCATCATTCTTTGTTACATGAAACAGCCTGGAGTAAAAGCCTGTGTTTCTTTGTGGAGCAGGTACCTTTTCTATGGTACCCTGAGTTAGGAGTTGCTGAATGATGGTTGGAAATAGGTGGGTTTGATTTTTTGGAGGTTGTGGAATACCTTGGAAAGGTGGAAGCATCCACTAAGTCATGAAATATCCTCTCTGAATGATAGAGAGAACCCATTGCTCTGCTGTGATTATCCATCAGGAGGGAAGGGAGAGGGAGAGACAAAGGGATAAGGATGTGTTTGGGTGTAAAGGAGGTGAGTCACAGTGGAGGCGGTCTGGATTGGTCAGACTGACTCCAAAAGGATGTAGTGGAGGAGCTGGTGGGAAACCTGGGAGTAGAATTTTTTCTGGGTTGTCTACATCCTTTTGATTGAGGAGCTGTATGAAAGGTCTGTCTTCTAACAAAGGAGGGCTTCTGTGGGTAGTTTCTATGGTATCTGGAAATAGGAGATACCAGAAGATTTTTGAGATTTTGTAGTTCCTCTCCCTTTTCTTGAAGGGATTTGAGGAGCTCAGCAGAAGCCTGTCCAAAAAGGACCTTATTGTCTAAGGGTGTTTCAAGTAACTTTGTCTGTACATCCATGGGGAGAGGTTGAAGCCTTACCCAGGAGTATCACCTTATAATCGATCCTGATGCAGCAGATTTAGATGAAGCTTCCACAGCATCATAACTGCACTTAATGGCATGCCTCATTACTTGGGATGCTGTGGAAAGCAGAGTGTTGAGCTGAGCTTTTATGGGAGAATCCCAGACCTCTGCCAGGAGGGTAGAGGCTTTCGATATGGTATCTAGGACATACCTAGCAATATGTGTTTGATAGTTGAGGGCCCTTAAACCAGAGTAGAAGAGGTAAACACTTTCTTCACTAGTCTGTCCATGAATTTGCTGTCTTTATCTGTTGGGTTAAGAGCAGCAGAAGGTAATTGCCTTGAAGTTTTGTCAGCAGAGACAGCTATAACAGCTAGGTCTGCCGGAGGGTTTCTAAAGAGGAACTGGGTGTACTGGGGAACCTTATAAAAATGGTCTGGGCATTTGGAGGCTGGTGGTTGAGAGTCAGTAGACTGAGAAGCACCCAAAAATGCATCCTGGAAGGCAGAGGTAATAAAGGGGAGACAGCAGAAGGAGACGGTTGTTCCATTTCTAAAAGGTCAAAGTATCTTTTCTTGGAATCAGAAACCTCAGATGCCTGCCACTTAAAATGCTCCCTCATGAGGGAAATAGTGTCCCCAAAGGTAAATTCTTCTCCTGGTGACTCAGGAGAAATGGAATCCTCCTCCTCTGGGGTAATAAAATCCTAGTCTACATGGGTTTCATAAGAAAAGGATTCTTCAGAAGAGGAGTAATCTTCCTCAGATACCTGTAAGGGTGGCGAGGTGAGAGAGTAAGAGGAAGTTGTTGTGTCTGTAAGGCTTGAAATGCCTTAAAGAGACTTTGTGAAAACACTTCCCAGCCAGGAACTGGTTGAGGTTCAGGGTGCTTAATTTTTTGTTTTCTTTTCAAAGGAGTAGCTGGTGGAGACAGCATCAAGGTGGACATCTGTTTAGTAGGAAGAGAGGGAGCAGGGCTTTCTGAATGAGTGAGTCGTGGTTCCCCTCCTGCATCAGGTCCTGATGGCTGATTAGTCTTAGCAGACATACACGTGGTTTCCTGCATCCCAGCTTCCATTAAGGTTCCTGGGCCTGCTTTTGAAATCGCTGTCTGAGAGGATTCTGGGCTTTCAAGTACCTCAAGTACTTGCTCCCTTGCTGAGGAGCAGCTTGGGTCTCCGACCTAATTTTATTAGCCGTCTTACTCGGCGGCTCGGTGGATGGGCCCACCCCTTCTTCCATACCGAGTGCTAAGTGATGTAGCCTTTGATTCTCTAAATACAACTTCAGTGCTGAGAGGCAGCTGCTAAGAGTTTTGGGGGACAAAGATTTGCAAATGCGGCAGGATGTATGGTCGTGGGCCTCGCCTAAGCAAAATACGCACTTCTCATGCATGTCCTTGTGAGGAATTTGCACACTTCCCCTTTCTAGCTGACATGCCAGACTAAACTGTAATCAGAAATAAGGAAAAAAAACAACAGGGCACTTATCTGTATCAGTCGAAGAAGCGGTTGTCTGGTCTTGAATGGAATCGTAACCGGTCATCTAAAGAAATACGATCTGCTTACGGAACTGGCAAACAGGAGTCCAACGTTCACTGTGGCAGATGAATTCTGATGAGGGTGCATGCAGACCACTTTTATACCCAACGTCAGTTTATGGCCCTGGTAAGGGACATCACACACACCCTCCTGGAGCAAAGACTTTGGTATATTGGCTAGACGGTGGCACTACAGGCAACAACTTCCTACTGTTATGAATACTGCAACAGGAGAATAGAAGGACATTGTCTGAATCTCTCCACTCTCACTTGTTAAGAAGATGCCAAGATACTTGAACTCCTCCACCTGATACAGCTGTTATCATCCTCCCTTGCAGACAGTAGTTTTATTTCTTTTCCAGACAGAACTATGGTGTCTGATTTGAATATGCTGATTCTCATCCCATCAGTGAACCACTCCAGTAAAGAATGCAATTCACAATAAAATGAGGCCAACAGGACAACATTGTCTGCACACAACAAAGATTTCTTTGTTGCACTTAAAGATTCAGACTACAGTACTTTGGTGAATATTTTTTTTCTGAGTTAGAGTGAGTTTGGGTTTACCATATTTTTGTAGCAGGGATGCCAGAGGTTTGTTCCCATTTTCTCTGAGATAGAGTGATCTCAGAGTTAGCATATTTAAATAGCAGGGATGTCAGCCGGTTGTCCACCTTCCAAAATGCTTTAAGTGGGAAAGACAAACCCTCAAATGTGGATGCTTCAGTATCAATTCCAACATGCTGATGTAGAATCTGGTAATTGTACCAAATCTGAAGTACCACATTAGCACCTTCAAAGTGGGAAGCCCTTGCCTGAGGTCCTAGCCCACATGTGTTTAACTTGTGAGTGACCTACTAGTTCACCTTTACTTAGGATTACATAGTTTATCTGGCATTATACATAACATTCTTAAACTAAGGTCATAAATCAATGAGTACACTCATTGATATTTGCCAGACAAACAAATAAATCAACATTAGGTCCCGAGACTTGTTGTACAAGCTAAGCATGTAGTTCCAGTATATAATACAATGCCTACAATATGACATTTGGTAAGCCTAAGTCAAATTCAAGGCAACAAATACATAAGCACATGGTTCCAGACTTATACATCCTTAAGAGAGCAGATGAGTAGATCAAAATTATTGGGGTGAAAGAATATATAACCAGAAATTAAAAGAACTTGAGTTTTTTTCAGCTGAGTTGTGAATGAATGGGGAAACACAATATCAGTACATGAAATAGCACACCATCCACTGAAAAAAATCAGCACCAGAGGCAGCATCCATAGCTAAATGTTTAATATCAGGCTTGTGAAGAAAACCAACAGATAGGAGAACAGGAACAAATAATACTGGTTTCACCAGCTTCTTCAGTTGCTCTAAAGAACTAGTTTGTATTAGGCAGAATATTTATGTAATACAGTGTCATGTGACAGCTATTTATTGCATTCAACCTATAAATACACCAACACAGATATATAAGAAAACAAATCAATGTATAAAATAAAAAATATATAAGTAAATATGAAAGAATCATCTCTTCCACATTAAGCATCTGATGCCCCCTTTATGCACATCTGTTATGTAGTATTTTGAATTTTGAATTTTCTTTGAAAATTGAACTCTTTAAAATTGATTGTCTTAATGCCAAGGTGACAACATTGTTATTAAAATGTATCTGTGGATGCTGAGCCAAGTGCTGGTTTTGTTCTGAGGATCGTCTGATTTAACAGCTAAATCTCATGCACTTTTCTAGTTGGTTTGGATTATATGAGATTACATCCATGAGATGTAAAATGAATCATCCTGAATAAAAAAAATGCTTAGGATTTGGGTAAGAATATGTTGAATATGCTGCAGGCAGCAGACTGTACAGTGCATCTACTCCTTGGAACTGTAAAAGTATTTCTTTGTGACACAATTGTGGACCATGGAATGCATGGGTGATGGAGTAAGAAACCACAGGGATATTTAAGAAGACATGGGACTACTGAAGGACATCGGAAGCACGATGAGGAAGACAGGGATACAAGGCTGAATGTAAGACATTTGTTTCTTTCAGCAAAAATAAATAAATGATGTCAACATCAGTGTGTTACGAATATTTTAACTCAGTACAGTTCAGGTTGGGTAACAGTAATTCAAGCTGTATTATATACTCACAGTAAATCAGCAAACATGATCCTTGAGGATTTTAAAATACCATTAATTCCAGTATATAATAATTCATCAGAGCAGATCAACATAAGCAGGAAACCTAAAATGGAGTTAAAAAATAACCCTCATTAATAATCTTCATCTAAATCAATCAAGAAAAAAAATAATTTGCACCCTAAATAAGTTGTAATCTCCCTTGGCAGGATAAAGGCTGGAATGCTGGCCAGGTCAACACAGACATAAAGTGTTAAAACTTCCAGACTATAGCTTAAAAAATATTAAGAGGTTCAGCTCAGAAACATGCAGCTTGGTGCAGCTAATATTGTCAACTACACCTGAAGGTGCTACATGTGGCAATAATTTAGCACAGTAGTCAGTAGCACAGTGATCCATGTAAATTTGGTAGTTCATCCCAAAATTATTGTCATCTTAAAGGGAGATTACCTAAAGCAGTTTTATATGGAGAATAATGCAGTAAAAATATTTCTGGAGTCTATTTCCTACTCTGCCATTTCTAAAATGTGAAATTATTTTTTGAGGATCTATTTTATTACCTCTATTGTTTGTGATATAAGCATTTTGTTTAGAGAAGATCATAATGGGCTGTGAACTATTTTTATTTAGAATTCTGCTTCTTCTTTATCCCCAGCCTTGACTAAGGTCCTGTTTAAGGCTGAATAACTGTCTTCCCAAAACTGGAAAAAGGATGATAGTCTGTGGTGCACCAATCCCTCAGAATAAAAGGACTCCACATAACTGATGGACAAAACTGTGACTGTAATATTACATCCCATTGCCCTCTAGTTTATTTCCCATTCTGCTGTGGTTTAGGATTTCTTGGCATGGTCGCAAAGGCTACTGACGTGGCACTTGTATTAGTCATACTGTGGGTTTGTTTTTCAAGTAGTAATTACTCAGCTGATACATGTAACACTCTTTCAATAAAAATTCATCTTATGAACCTACTGACATAGCAGTTCCCAAAATTATCTTACTGCTTACTTGTCAGTTCTTATGTCCCTCAACCTGCTGATTTTATACTTTTCAGAATGATTAGTCAGTCTGCTTATGCACTATTTGCCAGGGTAGTTATCTAGGCTAGTCAGCATACCTCCCATCTGTACAGCTTTTCGCAGTCTGTCCAGATTCTGGCCTCATATTGTTGCTCTGTTTTTCATAAAATTGTGGCTTTCTGGCAAATTAGTGCTAAATCATTAAAGACTGAAGTTAAAAAATAATGACTGACATTTGAGTTTCAAACTTTATATCCTTCAGAAAATTCATGCTATTACAAATCCTGTTATTCTTTCAAATTTTTAAGTTTGTAAGAAATTTAAAAAATTGCCCCTATTTTTGGGCCTTTGTCCCATTTTTATTTATGGCTTTATCCAGATTTCGTGCCCTACCAGGTTGAGAGGTATGGGCTAGTGACATAGCCTTGTCAGTGTGTTAACCATTTCTGCTGCCTCAGTATTTATCAGGATTACTGACCATCCTTCTGCTCTGCTGATTAGTAATTCACAGAGTGTTCTCTCAGACTACTGACCCAGTATGGTCCATCTGAAAATTACAGGAAAAGCACTGTGATAACATAGTGCTTATCTAGCCTGCTAGCCTGGTATTTCTCAGATGGACCATGCAGCCTGCATTATCCATTTCTGACAGTAATCAACCAGCACATTTAGTATTGTTCAACAGATTACCCACCATACTACCTTACTGGTGACCTATGCCTTGGGGTGTTCATTTTTCTTAATAATACTGTATCCCTCTTGATACTTAACAAGACTGCTAGATTAGTATGTGTCAGACAGACTGCCCAATCGGTTAACATATTGCTTGACAAGGTAGTTATGGTAGCAATGCAGCCAGGTGACGAACTAATTTTCAATGTAGTTATCTAGACTGCCAATACACAATATTTAATGTTCGCTGTTTAACTGTTTATCCTACTAGCAGATTAAACAATTCTTATGGTAAATGACCAATAACTAGCCTGTTGATATTCATTTCTTAAGGTACTTGCACAGCCAACTGGCTTAATATTTCGTAAATTTGCTACTTAATCTTCTGGCTTAGTGCTTCTTTTTACTTTGTGTTTTTCAGGATGATTGTTAAGATTATAGACTTAACTTTTCTAAGGGAGATGATCCAGCTTACTTAGTTTTTCTCAAGATGATTGATTAGACAAATGAGTTACTGACACTAGCAGCAATTAAAATCAAAAACCTGCAGGTCTTTGATCCTTGTTTAGAGTGTTTGTAGAAGCAAAACTGGAATATGGGCCAGTCATACTGGTATCAAGTTTAGACAGTATACGATTAAAAAGAGTAAAATTAATGTAAATCAAGAAATACAGGAGAATTTGCTTTGTACAGAAGGAATCTTATATACATATATATATATATATATATATATATATATATATATATATATATATATATACCCTCTAGCGTTGAAAGAGAGGCTATTACTTTTGTGTTTTTATAGATCTGCATGATGACCAGCAGAAGGGGTGCAGATGGTTGCTGTACAACAGTAGTCTAAATTGGCTTAGATTGGGGGCAAATTAGTCAAGAGAACACAGAATAAAGTACTGCAGTGAAATTTTGGAAGCATGAAACTGCTCAGTGTCTGACATTAAACTTTTGTTGCTAACAGGTGCCTGGTTGCTGGAATTAATAGTTATGGCATTTTTTTATTTCCATCAATATTACTTTAAATAAAAGTGAGCTGCTCCGAAACCAGTCTCCTTGCTAATACTTTATCAGGAGAGTTTATCTGCTTCTGCGTTGTTTGGGTTCTGTCATATGAAAACTGGTCTTCAGAATATACAAACACAAGAATTATCAAATTAAGAGAAATATATACAGATAATGCTTACCGTTAGAAGCTTTACTGAGGACTGACATTAATTTCCAACATCTGACCATCTCCTTCAGCTGTAACACCACTCTTAAATGAATACTGACCCTTCTCACCTATGTCTATACATGTGACTACCTCTTTACTTTAAAGAAGGGGTAAATACTCTATTGTATATTTATATTTTACTTACATTGGTGCAAAATGCTATAACCTGATATCAGACTACTTTAGTCATGTGGTTCTTAACCTACAACAAAATATTACACTCAAATAATACTGTGCAATTACATGCAGTTTCTGTATCTGATTGGTTTATGTCTTGTTCTCCCAAATCTTGAATATTACATTTTCTATTTTGTTTTGGACAATCAATGAAATTGCTAGCCTCACTCAGTGTGGCAACTCAGAAGTACAGCAAATCAGAAAATAAATCACAGAGCAAGTCCCAAAGGCAGCTTACAATGTCAAAAAAAAATCAGTACTAACGCCATCTCATGATTGTATACTGATTTAAAGGATTTGCATTGTTAAGGATGAGCAAATAAAGAGGTATAGACACAGAGATTAATACTCATACAAGCTTTCCTGAAGACTAGCATTCACTTACTGACCACGCAATCACTACCCTACTTGGTTATAACTGTTCTAAAGAGATATTGACCATTTCATATATACCTACATATGTGACAGGTTCCAGCAAATAAGTGACTAGATAAAAGTCTTGAATGTGAATATCAAGGATGTCTCCATTTAGACAGGCTTCATATAACCCTGTGTGCTTTTAAGCAGAAAAATGATGAGATGCAACTTTCCTTTGGATGACCTTTGTAAACAGATGCATATACATTGTGCATAAATATTTGGCATCTAGTGCAGAGGATTAAGACTATGAGCCATCAGTAAGCTTCATCCTATAGGCCAGGGTTTGATTCTCATAACCTCCATTTGCCTACTATAGGACTCTGACTAAGTCATTTAATTAGATGCTGCTCTTGGCCTGAGTCTGAAAAGGGTCCATGGAGATGAGGGCTCTAGCCCTGTTGACAAGAAAGAAATACGGAGGCCTGTGGCAATCCACAGTGCAGACATTTGTTGCTAGAAGACTCACCCTGAGAACACATCTGTGATTAGTCTGACTTACAGACCTCTCAACGTTCCCTATTTTTAGGGATACCCTTGATGTTCCTCAAAGTTTTGTTCCATTCTTCTTAAAATTGGAAATTATTTTGAGAATATCTAAGATAACAGTGCCAACATTTAAAATGTATCTCCAACTTGTGGCTTTTTCCATAGTTAGTTCTGACTCTGTTCCAAATTCTTTTGGTAAAAGTTGCTGAGTTTGAGGCATAAGAGGTAAACCAATGGGGCTAAGTACCAGCAAAGCAACAAACATTTCTGAGACATTCAATCAACAAGCCATGACCAATGGAGTCAAATGCCACTGAGAAATGAAGATGGGACAAGACAGAAAACAGATTTTGATCTTTAGCCTTGAGGAGGTTACAAACAACCCAAATAAGGTCTATCTCAGAACTATACCCAAATTTAAAACTAGATTGCAATCAATCAAAGAATCATGAAATCTAAAACAGGAAAATATCTGTGCATATCTCATTAATCCTACTTATAAAGAAAGGATAGAAACAGGGTGGTATGAATCAGAACCTGTTTTAGTATTGTGGGGAAAAAACTCTCTCAGGATGATCAAACATTCCAGAGATTAACTGTGTGGCTTCCTCAAACTGATAGAATCAAAAGGCTATACCACCAATGAGTAAAACTGGGATTTAAAGACACTTTACTATTTAAAGTGCCTCGGTAAATCTGACGTGTTAGAGATCACACAAGACAAGTACAATACTTTGCTAAATTAGACCTCCATCTTGTAAGCAGAATGGTCAGTATCCAGACTAAGCTTTTCCTTGAGTATGCCTACACTTCACCAATGCATTGTACACAGTTTATGATTAAATCATATTTCTCCATAAGCAGTGGGCCTGAAGCGACAACCACAACCTTATTATTGGCTTGTACAAGAGACACTAGATACTCAACACTGCCTTCACTCAGCAGGTGGTCCAGTACAAGCCAAAAGAGATGATACTATGTTCTGAAACTATTTACAATGGACAAACATAATATGAGGTGATGAGACAGGTCATTTACCAATCTTGAAATGAATCAGGTAATGATCACAAGAAATCTAGTTGGGATACCAACTTCAAAACATGTTCAGACTTATCTAAATAGTAATAATAACCTGAGTAAAGCCCACATTTTTGAAAAAGCCAAGAAATGTTATCACTATTTCACAAGACTGGTCAATAAACTGGGCATTGAGATCCCTAAAATAAATAGTCAATAGCTCAGTGCAGAGTCCCAGTAAACACATCTATGCAGGTAAAACCTGCACTTGCTAAAACCAAAAACACAACATCCATGGGACCGGACAACATCCCAGGCTGCATTTTACATGAACTTCAGAAAGAACTGGCTCCCCACCTAAGCACCTTGTTCAATCATAGTCTCACACCAGGCCTTGTGCCCACTGAATGGCATACAGCAACAGTTATCCCACTCCACAAAGAGGGAGCCACCACTGATCCTGGGAACTATCGCCCTATTAGCCTGACGAGCCTTGTCTGCAAGGCCATGGAACATATCATCATGGAATTCATAAACAAAGACATTGGTAACCTGCAAACTCTGGACCCCACCCTGTTCGGGTTTGTGAAAGGTAGATCATGCCTTCTGAATCTGACTTCTTTGAGATAGTCACCAAAGCCGTAAATGAGGGTAAGGTGGTTCACACAGCCTATCTTGACCTTGCCAAGGCTTTTGACACCATTCCCCATTCAGGAATTATAGCTAAACTCACTACTAGGTATAAATCCCTATGTCACAAAATGGGTTGCCAACTGGCTCACTGAAAGAACCCACTCTGTAAAAGTTGCAGACTCCAAATCTGACTTCAAACCAATGACAAGTGGAGTACCACAGGGTTCAGTCCTGGGTCCTCTCCTGTTTGGTATCTACTTCTCTGAAGTACAGGCTAACACAGAAGGCCTCTTGCTAACGAAGCTCACAGATGACTGCAAACTAGGAGCCATAGTCGAGTCACCAAATGATGTGGACATCCTACAGAAGGGTCTCACTGAGACAGATGCCTGGTGTCAGAGGCATGGCCTCAAGCTCAATGCTAAAAAGTGCATTGTCATCCCCTTTGGTAAAAACTCTGTACCCATGAACTACCACATAAACAGCAGTCTACTTAATGCTGAATGTGTGATAAGAGACCTTGGGACCCAGGTGGACAGTAGTCTCTCCTTTGATAATCACATCACCACAGTAGTCAGGAAATCCTTCTATGTGGCACACCTCATTACAAAGGGGTTCTCATCCAGGAAAAAAGAGGTCATCGTTCCCCTCTACTCAGCACTCATTAGACCCATTATAGAGTACAACGCCCCTTTTGGAATGTACCTCACAAGACATCTGCTGCAGCTGGAAAGGCCACAGAAATACCTCACAAAGATTATTACTGGCCTCAAACAGATGCCTTTCACTGACCGTCTCAAAAAACTCCAGCTTTACTCTGTAGCATATCGCCTACTCCGAGGAGATCTCTGTCTAACATATAAAGCTATGTTAAACCCAGAGCTGTTGGACATGCTACACCTAAAGAAATCCCTCCGAGCTACATGCTCTAGGGACCTAAACCCTGTCACCACAATAAACAGGACATGCTGGAGGGATAGATTCCTGTCCCAGAGACTTCCTATACTCTGGAACAAGCTACCCATCTATGTCAGGCAAAGTTCCTCATTAGCACTTTTCAAGAAAAATCTTGATGAGTGGATGGGAAATAGGAACTACGTCCCGGGGATCACTTCTGTGGCTCTGCTCGACAGGGACACAGGAAATTAACTTTCTTGGGTGGTGTAAGGCAGGGAACCTTATTGGCCAGGCTTACTTAGGCCCTTGGGCCAATAGCCTAGTACCTACCTATGAACCTATGAACCTATAATAAGACAGTTCATAAACTTCTGTAGAAATTCACCCAAATATCTGAATGGACAGTAAACAAGGAAAAATCTGCAGCTCAGCTCTGCTATATTATTTGAAAATGATGCTGTCAACACTGATCTGATTTATATCAAGGGAGGGATTAAAGGAAATGGCCATTCTGTGCAATAGGTCTAACATCATTTATTCTTTCTCTTTTATCTAAATTAAAGGAAAACTATCATTGTTTTGCAAGTTTGATGTCAAGTATAAAATTGGATCAGTTAGAATTAATCAGACTGATAGTGCTACACTGTAAATTGATCTAAATAATTCTAAAAGCTGTTGCATAAGAAAAATTTTAAGAGTACACACAGGGAAATGCGTAGTTATGAATTTTGATAATATAAACATTCTCACGATTTTTCCCTTCAGGAATTGATACATTTAATACTGTGTAGTATTATAAAAGGGTGGTGCAGTGATGTAGCAGTTAGCATTGTCACCTTACAGCAAGAGGGTCTTCAGTTCGATTCTCAGCTGGGGTGCCTTTTGTGTGGAGTCTGCATGTCCTCCCTGCATTCACGTGGTTTTCTGTGTAGTTTCCCCCAACATTCCAATGACATGCAGTAGGTGGATTGGGTTGGACACTCTAAATTGGCCCTAGGTGTGAGTGCGTGCATGCAGATGTGTGTGGTGCACCCTGCAAGGAGGGTCGGGCCTTGGGCTAGCAACCTGAGCCCATAAAACCCATAGCTGCTACAGAAACAACAAGCACTGAAAGGTGCTCGTTACATGATGTAGCACATGGTGTGTAAAGGGGAAAGTGAGAAACAAAACATTATAAAAACCTGAGTACAATGAGAGCAAGAAATTTTAACCTTAGCATTAATATTGCCTATGAAGTACATAAGGCCTTATTATTGCTTGTATTAAGATCTATATCTTCAGTAATGAGTGAAATATTGTTTATGTTGTATAAATACTTGGTTAGACCAGTTGAGTATAATAATGCATTTTATTATTAAAATAAATCAAACACATCTCAATTGAAGGAGCTTGAACTGGATATGTGAAGCTAGAAATGAAAAATAAGTCAAATATTAATTATCAGTTTGTCAAAGCACAGTAATGCAAAATTTCTCTGGCCACTAAAGATTCTGTTCTTGTTGAGCTGTGTCATTTAAACCTATATATATATATATATATATATATATATATATATATATATATATATATATATATATATATGTATCACTAAATAAAAACAGAAGAAGATATCTAAAAATATGTCTTTTCCCATTCATTTTGTTCATTAACAAAATGTAATAAGGTTTTAGACAGTCATATAGACAACAAAAAACATCAGTAACTGGAACTGGTTTCAAATAACAGTTACAAATCAGAAATACAACTTTGAAAGTATGAAAGGTATTGGATCTATGGAACATCCTGTCTGAAAATATATGATGATGCAAATAATTTCAGTTATTTAAAAAAGTCATTCAGAAATATATTGACTTTACCAGATCTGAAGTATGTAAAGTAGCAAATACTATGAATGCATTATCAGTCAGGTCTATACTGAATGAAATAACAATATTTACTCAGTCTAATGACATTATTTCTTCTCACTATGACAATTTAGTTTACTGATTCATCATTTCTAAGAATGGTAGTTCACCTAGTCTTTCATAAGGTGTTCACGCAGACTACAGATTCAACCCCCCCAGCTTAATTAGTAATACTCACTCATCACCCAGACTACTAAGCATTTCTTGGGGTGATTGCACAAAATAAAGATTTGATGCATCTCAAGATTTCTAACCACACTACATATCAAATGAATTAAAATTCTGAGTAATGACGCAGTTTGCAGACCTTAAATTACTTAAGATCATCATGCAGCCCATTGACAGCATTTCGCACTCAATCACTTGATTTTATGTATATCTTAAATGGTGAACATGAAGTCTGCTTAGTTAGCATCTCTCAGGATAATTGTTCAGCCTAATAATGTAGTATTATATAAGCTAATCATCCAGTCTTGTCTTATTTCTCATAACTACTACCTTGCCTTCCAACATACAGATTTAGCATTGAACATAGAAACACAAAAACATTCGCAGAGGCTCTCAATAATAATCTGCTCAAGCAACAGAGACCTCCAAAGCAGAAATGCAAGCAACCTCCACCCCCCAACACAACCCAAATGACATACAGCCCACAGACTCAGTGTGCCAATAAACCACAGCCCATAAGGCAAAACAACGTACCCAACATACTAGTCATAGGTGACTCTATAGTCAGGCACACTGATGTCCCACTCACCAGGCTAAACAAGGAGAAGGTTATTGTCAGCTGCCTGTCAGATGCTAGGATCCGCCACATAACCCATGCACTCAGGTCACTCCACAACAAGTACAAATATGACTCTGTCATTGTCCATGTTTGTGTGAACAACCAGAGACATACCTCCCTGGACTACATGAAAAGAGACATGGAAGAGCTCTCCAATCTTGTAGCCCAGGCAGGTATGACCTTAGCCCTGAGTAGCATCCTGCCATTGCCCAGAATTATACCGCAGTACAAGGACAAAATGATTGACTTCAACAATTGGCTAAGCTTCTGGTATCATTCTAAGGGGATCCAGTATCTGTCTGCCTGGGACAACATGGTCGACAGACCACGATGCTTTGCCAGAGATGACCTGCACCTGTCGTCCCTGGGATTCCGGATACTGGCTAAGGGTCTTGTTGCTCCTATAGTGCCTTTTTTAGGCAAGGTTCATACGACAAATTCACCACTGCAAAAGGAACAGGCAAGCAAAAACTGTGGGTAATGCTACTCAATGCTAGAAGTCTAAATGTTTTTTAAAACCACCATGTGGTTTGTATTAAAGTGAGCATTTGTACTACTGTTGTAGGTCTAAAAAAGTCTTCTAAATTAAGACAAAAAAGTGCTTAACCATTTATTTTTGTATTATTCTGTTTAGTTGCAAAGTAATAAACCTGTTTTTACTTTTTTTGCTTTGGAGACTTTGTGTCCTTGAGCCTTCGTTTGTTTCCTGAATATCCTACACCTAGTCAATACCAACATGAGTGACCAGTGTTCCACACCTGAAGTCAACTCCTTGTTGGTCAGATCTGACCATAAGCTAACCACCCTAGATATCCACATCCCACCCCCACCCAGCATTAAGGAAACCATGATAAAAAATGTCTTCAAAGCCAACTTCATGCTTCTTAAGACAGAAGTGGCGAACTTCATGACACCCATGCAGATGGGCAATAGAGTTACGACTGCTGAATCCTACACAAATGTACTCTATAAGCACTTACACAAGTACATGGATTGTGCTATCCCAAACAGAACCAAGACGCTATCCTCCAAAAAGAGGAAGCCAATCTGGTGGTCCCCTGCCGTAAACAAACTCTACAACAGAAGGAAGAAACTGTTGCAAAAGAGAGTAAAATCCCATGAGTGGAGGAGCTCCCTGGTCAGCCTCAGTAAGAAGCTGAGATCTCTTATAAGATCCTCCAAAGCTAGCTATGAAAACAAAATCACCACTGATTCTAAGGGCAACCACAAAGCATTCTATAGCTATGTCAAGAGTCTCAATGGCAACACCCAGATCTGCTCTGAGGTACAGCACAATGGCATGAAAATTACAGAACCAACTGACATTATGAACATCCTGGCAGATAGGTTCAGTGCGAACTTTACCCCCCCTCACCCCCTAAAGGGCCCATGTTTATACAGGAAGAATGCAGAGTCCCTGTAATCACATCTATGCAGGTAAAAGTTGCACTCTCTAAAACCAAAAACGCAACATCCCTGGGACCGGACAACATCCCAGGCTGCGTTTTACATGAACTTCAGAATGAACTGGCTCCCCACCTAAGCACCATGTTCAGTCATAGTCTTACATCAAGCTTTGTGCCCACTGAATGGCACACAGCAACAGTTATCCCACTCCACAAAGGGGGAGCCACCACTGATCCTGGGAACTATCGCCCTATTAGCCTGACGAGTCTTGTCTGCAAGGCCATGGAACATATCATCATGGAACTGATAAACAAAGACATTGTTAACCTCCAAACTCTGGACCCCACCCAGTTTGGGTTTGTGAAAGGCAGATCATGCTTTCTGAACCTGATTGACTTCTTTGAGGCAGTCACCAAAGCCGTAGACAAGGGTAAGGTGGTTCACACAGCCTATCTTAACCTCGCCAAGGCTTTCAACACCATTCCCCATTCTAGAATTATAGCTAAACTCACTAAACTAGGTATAAATCCATACATCACAAGATGGGTTGCCAACTGGCTCACTGACAGAACCCACACTGTAAAAGTTGCAGACTCCAAATCTGACTTCAAACCAGTGACAAATGGAGTGCCACAGCGTTCAGTCCTGGGACCTCTCCTGTTTGGTATCTTCTTCTCTGAAGTACAGGCTAACACAGAAGACCTCTGGATAATGAAGTTCGCAGATGACTGCAAACTAGAAGCCATAGTCGAGTCCCCAAATGATGTGGACATCCTACAGAAGGGCCTCACTGAGACAGATGCCTGGTGTCGGAGGCATGGCCTCAAGCTCAATGCTAAAAAGTGCATTGTCATCCCCTTTGGTAAAAACTTTGTACCCATGAACTACCACATAAACGGCAGTCTACTTAATGCCAAATGTGTAATAAGAGACCTTGGGACTCAGGTGGACAATAGTCTCTCCTTTGATAATCACATCACCACAGTAGTCAGGAAATCCTTCTATGTGGCACACCTCATCACAAAATGGACATCCAGGAAAAAAGAGATCATTGTTCCCCTCTACTCGGCACCCATTAGACCCATTATAGAGTACAACGCCCTTTTTGGACTATACCTCAGAAGACATCTGCAGCAGCTGGAAAGGCCACAGAAGTACCTCACAAAGAGGATTACTGGCCTCAAACAGATGCCCTACAATGGCCATCTCAAAAAACTCCAGCTTTACTCTGTAGCATATCGCCTACTCCGAAGTGATCTCTGCCTAACATATAAAGCTATGTTAAACCCAGATCTGTTGGACATGCTACACCTAAAGAAATCCCAATCCCTCTGAGCTACACGCTCTGGGGACCTAAACCTTGTCACCACAATAAATAGGACATGCTGGAGAGATAGATTCCTGTCCCAGAGACTTCCTATACTCTGGAACAAGCTACCCATCCATGTCAATCAAAGTTCCTCATTAGCAATCTTCAAGAAAAATCTTGATGAGTGGATGAGCAATAGGAAATCCACCCCCGGGATCACTTCTGTGGCTCTGCTTGACAAGGGCACAGGAAATTCACTTTCTTGGGTGACGTAAGCCAGGGAACTTTGTTGGCTAGGCTTACTTAGGCTCTTGGGCTGATAGCCTAGTACCTACATATGAACCTATGAATCAGAGCAGTCATTCAAGATGATGGCTCACTCTTTCAAGGGAGTCGGCACAACCTATGAATGTAGCATTGCCCCCACCACAGTATTTCAAACCGACCCCAACTATATATACCAGCTCCAAGACCACACTACACTGGGGAAAAGGGAGATGGGGAAGTGGTTGCCAACTAGTTACTTTGCCCATTGATGAAATGAATGTTTGCTGAATGAATGTTCAATGGATAGGGTTCGATGTTTAGCCATTCGATAGAAGTTCCATTCGATGGCTGAACATAGACTCATACTGCTAGATCACCTAAGAGCTTTTAACAGTAAATTCTTACTTCCATCCTTGATTCTTTGTTCATGCCTAATTTTCCTACTCTGATTCCACCCCTGTTTCTTTGCTCATTCATAGTTTCTAATCTACCAGTTTACCTATCTTCCCTTACTTATCTAGATAACTTCTACTGCAGCTAGTCCACTTACCTATCATGGAATCATGGTAAGCTGTAGTCCATGCTGTTGTCAGTTTATTAATACTTGACAGACTAACGGTATAACTGCCGCATGTTTATAACAACCCCTTGCTCCAATCAAACACCAAAACTACTTTTGAGTGGTCTAAATATTTCTCAGACTTACAGCAAAGTTATAAATACCACATTGTGCTGGTAAATAGTACACCACCATCTCTCAACAGCCAAACACTAAACAATTATGCAGATGTTTTAAAGACAATCAATGCCTAAGCCTCCTAAACATCATATTATAAGCATTAGGCACACAGGGACAAGTCCATATCTGTACTGAAATCGACATTCCTCTCTACCCTTCTCAGGAAACATTACCCTGACTGTGAGCCTCCAAATGTATGGTCTGTAGCCACCCAGAGCTATGTTCCAGTTACTGGTGACTTTATAATCAGGAGTACCAATGCTCTTCTCACTGGGCTGGATAAGAATTCCCTCTCTCTTTCTCAATACACACACACACATAGAGAGAGCGAGCTCACCGCTCTTTGTGATGTGACAGTTGCCTTTAGTTCTCTCCACTCTCCCAAATACAAATATGGCCTTATGGTTGCCTACATCTAGGTAAATGACTTTAAATGTTCTTCCTTAGGGAATATGAATGGAGGTAAGATTGTGTCACCTATGCATGTAGGCAGGAAATACATTTGTCTTGATTAGTATCTTGACATTTCCAAGAATGATGCCTGAGTTCACAGATAAAACAACTGACTAAATAATTAGCCTTTCGAGTGATGTTATTCCAGAGGGATCCAGTATGTGGCATCATGGAATAGGATAGCTGACAATCTGGTTTGCACCATGAGAGATGGCCTGCACCTCTCTCCTTAGGTCACCTGCATACTGGCTACAACACATAGTGCCCCAAGGTGCCTTTTTAATCCATCTTTAGGACACATCAATAGAGGAAGTCCTAATCTGACTTACATTAAAGGTGGCACTGTTCAATGCTAGGACCCTAAACAAAAAAGCACATGAGCTTGAGGCTGTCTCAACACTTAAACGTACTTATTTGTGTAGCTAAAGAAGTGTGGTTTTAGTGTACTAACAAGCACTCCATCCATACCTGAGTTGTGCCTATCACTTGCTCAGATCTTCTGGGACCTGCAGAAGGGTACCCTTATTTACCTGCAGTCCCATTATCTCATGCCAACTCCAGCATGATATCAGTCTATATCCCCTTAAACTCTTGGTGACATGCAACAGCATTAACTATCACATTACTGTCAAATATAGGTCTCCATCAATGTCACTTGCTGATTGTGATATGTACTTAAATGAGTTGGAGTCTACAGCTTTTAAATCCAAAAGATATTTTAAGTGACTTCAATTATCCATCCATCAACTTGAAAATGTATATGATTAATAAAAATGTACACAGTGGCTCCTAGACTTTTAACACTAGCTCACTGGACCAAATTGTGTTTCTCCTCACTAAAGGTGAACATTTTCTTGAACTCATCCTTTACAGTTACTGCTACAGCCTGGACCCCACCATGCATTATTGCCTTCTCCCTCATGAAGTCTGATCAACAGGCTATCTTCTCCCTTAGAACTAGATCCACCATGTCTACAAACCATACTATTTCAGAGGTTACTCCAAAGCACACTTCTTATTGTTTATTGACAACCTGATGAAATTCAAAAATTATATTCCCACAAGAGCTGACAACATTGAACTGTCTGCAGCCAAAGCTGCTACATATAACACAGAATTGTATTCATATCTACACTGCTGTTTTGAGTAATCTGTCCATACCTATCAGAAATACAGTGTTAAATCTGAAAATAAGATCTGATGGCATAATTTTCACATAAACTATACAATAACCCCAGGATTCAGCAAGCTCTGCACAGTGTGCAGGAATAGTGTAAGAGCTGCTGCATGCAATATGGCCGAGGAGAGATCCAGGAATGAGCTTCCGGGATGTGTACGAGCGCTCCAGCACTATTCCTGCACGGACACAGCTCCTGTATGCTAATTACCCCATTTGCAGGTAAAAACCATGAAAATGAGGTGAATTAGCGATCCAGGAAGCATACAGGCATCTGTGCACGAATAGTGCAACCTGCAGAAATGCATTTGGTTACTAACCGAATACATTTCTGTAAATTACAAAACGGAGGCATGACAGCTCCAAAGAAAGCATGTATTCCATATAGTAGGCATGCCAATGGCCAAATATATGGCCATTGGCATGGTAAATAGTTGCAAAATTATAAAAAATAACTTTTTTTTTGGCCGATTTCGGCTGTTTAAGCATAGGGCAGCCGTGCACAAATGGGATCGGCCCAAAAATAAAAAAAAAAAAGAAAGTTGGAAATAAGCTTTTAAACCAAAATCAGTATTCTGCTATAATAGTCAATGGCATGCAGAAGACAACAATACTATTGAATAGTGGTTGCTAAGGTGGAAGGCTGAGTGTCAGTCTTGTAACCATGCATTAGCAGTCAGTTTTATGCAAATGAGGGGACTGATACTGAATAACAGATTTCCCCTCAGTGTTAGCTAGCACCCAACTGTGTAAGTGCAGTAACACCATCGTGCAAGCCTAAGAGGTACCTGACTTCATAAGGGGGTGTGCCATGCATGCTGTAAGCTTATCGGAGTTCTGTGGCCCGTGTTTGCCCTTAGCTAAGCACATCTAAGGAAGGGAGTGTGTCTGAAGCTGCCTAGCAGTATTTATATTGTCTAAATGGGTGTGCATGCTGCAGACCAGGTTTTAAAAAAAATAAAAAACAGAAAATAACAGCTCTGTTCACATCTGAGCACTGGGTATGTGTGGCATGCCTCGGGGCTTAAACGGAAAGGCAATAGGAAGGGAAAACAGCAGTAGGAAGGCAATCAAGGAGAACTAGCATAGCTGGCAGGTGAAATGTATCAGAATCAGCCAATTACACAGGCAGCAGCCCAGCCCAGCCCAGCCCACTACTATAAACTATGCAAACACCTTTCACTCTGTTTTTTTCCCACAAATGCTACACCACCGGTGTACACAGATGGGGGAATTTTACCAGACAAAACTAACAAAATGATAGGGGCTGCTGTCTCTCTCATACATCAATATGTGGAAGCAGCTGAGGGTGGTGAGGATGAGAATGCTGATGACCAACCCACAGTGAGGAGAAGGAGAAGAGTGTACAGACCTAGGGTAACGTACCAGGGGCTACGTGAGCTGGAGATAGTGGAGTGCTATAGGGTGGACAGGGACATCCTACAGCAAATTGTTGAGCTGTGCCAGCCACTCCTCACACAGAACCAACAGAGGGGAACCCATCCCAGTGGATACCAAGGTATGTGTAGGCTTAAGAATACTAGCCACAGGTACCTTCCAAAGGCCAAGTGGGGATATCATGGGGATCCCATAGGCATCAGCATCCAGGGTACTCCACCAGTTCCTGGATGCCATATCAGCACATGCCAGTGAGCACATATATTTCCTCAACACCCGTGAGACATTGACCAGCAATATGCGTCTCTTCCACCAAATAGCAGAATACCCTGAGGTAGTGGGTGCTATAGACTGCACACACACACACACACACACACACATTGAAGCACCACCTGGCGAGCGGGGTAGGGTCTACATAAACTGCAAGGGCTTCCCCTCCATCAACAACCAGGTCATGTGCAATGTCCAGGGCATTATAATGAATGTGTGTGCTAGCAACCCTGGAAGCTATCATGACAACCACATCTGGCATATGAATAACAAAAAGAAAGAAAATCACAACGAATATTTTCCAAACGCCAATATATCACCAATAAGTGAACCGAAAAACTCTGTGCTTAGAAAAGATTTTATTACATAAAAAACAAAGAAACATTAAGTGCTTTCACCCATCACAATGTGGGCTTCTTCAGAACATTGTAATTATGAACGCTGGTGCTTAAATTTTGAAAGTTGGAGCCAAACTTTTTTTCTTAAAGCAACATACACATGCTATTCTAGCTACGCATATGTAACAATGTAACCACTTGTATTTGCCACTAAACTGACACACATTTGTCTAAATATATACATCTTAACATATATATTGCTACATTATATTTCTCCTTTTAAAAATTCATAAAACATTAACAAAAATATGCATAAATAAGTCAAATCTGTCATAATAAAAAAACAATACTTAAAAAATAAATGCTTAAAAAGCACAATTGTACATAAACAAATAAAATCAATTGATGTGTTACAATATATATAAAAAAGACAATTCCTATACAATATTCACATGAATTGCCTCTATATAAAAAAATCATACTTTATGAGCATATCAGACCGCATACCTCACCCCTATATAACGTCTAAAGATCATTTATTTTTTATTTTCATTTTTATTTTCATTATTATTACATTTTGTACATTAACCCTTAGTGTTGTCCACCTTATTTAATCGCCAAAATAGGTTTGCTAGAAATATGGTCATTAAGACCTGGTAATGTGGCCACATCCAGTAATAGTTGCCACCACACTTCTTTGAACCCCAATAGGGTTTTAAAATCCCCTCCCCTGGGGTGATGGTTTCTAATATAGCAGATCTAAATTCATGTGATTCACCTACCTTCTCTATATGTCTATATAAAGCAATGTTAGTGGCCTTCCTACTGATGCAGTATGTATGATCATATATACATTTTCTGAAGCATCTCTCTGTTTTTCCTCTATATAAACAAGCACATTTGGTGCACTTAGCCATATATATATAAGCATTTTAGTGTTGCAGTTACCATATTTAAACCTCACTGTAATGTTTAACCCATTCTCAATTTTAATTTTTTTCCTTTTCTAATATGTATACACATTGGTTGCAAGACCCACATTTCTTAGTGTGCTTGCTATTACAATATTAACTCCCATCCCTTCTGATGCTTGGTTATATTGTTCCAGATAACCTTTAATATTTCTTTCCATCTTATAGACAAAACTAGGGTTCTCTCCTAAGATGTCGGAAAGAGTCTGATCCACAAACATTAGGTTCCAGTATTTTATTATACTTTTCACTTGTCCAACCTCTGGACAATACCTAAGAATACATGATCTTCGGTGTTGCACTCTGTCTTGATCATCCCTTCGTCCCTTCATTTGGAAGGTACTACTGACATTCCATGACCCTAATAAAGGTTTGTACTTGGATCCCCATTCTTGTATAACATACTGTCTAACATTATTCATCATTTCCATCTTATAACCCCTCTCCTTGAACAGGCTGGTTATAAATTCTATTTCCTCTATCATATCTTCGTAGTGAGATGTCATACGTGCAGCACGTATACATTGCCCTTTGAAAATATTATATTTTACCTTTTCAGGATGGCAATTACTATATTCCAGATAATCATTGGAAAATGTACTTTTACAATGAATACGTGATTTAAAGCCCCCTTCTTGACTAAAAATGTAAGTATCCAAATATGCTATACCTTCATAACTGGATGAATATGTAAATTTGAGATATTCACTACTATTGTTTAAAAAATTAATAAACTTTTCAATTTTTTCCCTACTGTCATCTCATAGGATGTATATGTCATCCAGAAACCTAGAATAGTGCTTGACACTACTAAAATACTCACTGGGAAAAAGAACAGAATCTTCCCAGTCCAGCATGACCAAGTTCACAAAAATGGGAGCACATAGCGACTCCTCTTGTCTGACAGAAATGTTCTCCCTCAAAATATATAAAATTGTTGTCAAGCACTATGGACATACATTCCATGATCAGACATGTAGTATCCCAATCCAAAATTGTATGTTTTCTGATACTATTGCATAAAGCATCCAACCCAGCTTGTTTTGGAATGCAAGAAAAAAGATCAATAACATCTATAGTTACAAAGATAAGCCCCTCTTTCCATCTGTCTATAGGATATTTATTTAAAAATTCCCAGGAGTCCTTAACCATATGGGGTATCTTACCATATAAATGTTTTAGCAACATATCAATGGCTTTTCCCATGGGAAAAGTTTTGGAATGACTCCAGGACACAATTGGCCGAAAGGGTGGGTCAATTATGTATTTATGAATCTTGAGTATACCCACTAAGTTGCTATCCTGGGAAACCTAACTTTAAAGTAATTATATATGTCAACTGTAATCCTCCCTTCTATGCAAAATTCTTCTATAAAGGAATTTATTCGCTAGTATGCAATGTTAATCTCATTAATAGAGATAGATTCATAGTTCCCTGATAAATGAAGAATATCATACATTTCTTTAGTATATTCTATAGTATCGTATATGACCACACCTCCCCTTTTATCCGGCTTCATCACTCGGATGTTAGCATCCTGTTTAAGAGCTTTAAGAGTATTAAATTCACCTTCCTTTAAATTACCAACAGGTTTCTTACCTCTTGTTTTATTGTATAATTTATATACTTCCCTTGTAACTGTTTTTTCGTATAAATCTACATAGCGATGACTAGGGAGTATGAATGTACTTTTTTTCTTTAATTTAGTCCCTGCTGTCTCTTTATAAGATGTTGTATTTTTGTCTTTAAACATTATAGCTAAATTGATTTTTCTTACAAACATCTTAATTTTGCACACAGTCTACCAAATCAAAGAGGAGGGTTGGTATGAACTTCATTCCCTTAGACAGCTCAAAGTGTGTGGTGCACAACAATAAACTAGAATAGTTATAAATCTTGAAATTATTACAAGTATGTGTAACTCCATTCACTATGATATTGTTGTCAGCCTGGGGACTACCAATGTCCATATTCAATTCCACCATTTTCCATTCCCCCAATTGTTGTCCTTCTGCTTTATTTTTTTGTAATAATAATTTTCCGGTCTTTCTGTTTGCCCCTTGTGCCAATATGGTTGTCCCTGTGGTTCCCATCCCAGCTGAAAATTTGATCCATTGTATTTATAACTCTTAACTTCCTGATAATTACCATCTGTATACTCCCTACTATTAACTTTACTTTGGTCTGCGTATGATTTTTTAGAATTACTTTCTTTCCAAACATATGCCAGACCCTTATTATATTGATCAACATCTCTTGTGATCTTCTTATACGTTCTCACAAATTTTTTGTACCTTACTTTCAGCAACTGAAAATTGTTTAATATATAACTTTTCCCACTGGGAATACAATAAATCTTTAGTTATTTTAGCATTAAGTGATTCAACTTCCTGTACCAACTGACAAAGGTTCTCATCATTATATTTTATAATCAATTTCATAAAATTGAATCCAAATTCATTAAACAAATGGTTAAATTCAGTTATACTTGTTTCTGTAATACTGACACCTGTAGGCAATTTAAAACATCTTAAGCCCATTGGAACAATTTTTAAAGTTAAACATTTATGTAAATAGGCATTATCAACTTTCAACCCATTAATTAAATTCAATGTTTTACCTAATGAATAAATCAGGTCTTTCAAAGTTACATCCACTTCATTACTGGAATGAATGTCCCCTTCATGTCCTTGTGGGAGTTTATCAAAGTTGCAATTACTAATTAAAAATGTATTTAAATGCATGTCCTTTTTTCCACTCCCTACACCACCAATACACTGAGTGGAATGAACATTTTGTTGAACAGTACCTTTGCCCTTACAACTCGTGCTACCAATAACAGTAGAATAGGTTTTCAATGAGAGAGCTCTCTTTGGTTTGGCACCTGTTCGTTTCGCTTCCTCCTCCACGTCATATAAAGAGAAGTCAAAAGTAAAGTCTGAAATGTTAATTTTTACTGCTATTAAGCAGCTCCATAGCATCTAACCCATTGGCCAAGTCAATAGGGCTTCTTCTAGCACCCGAACCCTGGCCATTGGGTATAACAAAGCTGTCGATAGTATCACCGTTGGTTACCATATGTGGCTACTTCCCCTTGTTGTCATTTGAACTAATTTCAGTGGTCGAGGACACCAGCTCAGTCCATGTTCCACCATTCATACTATCTTTGCAATTGGAGTGGCCAACTAAGACTAGCTGTCCACCACTAGCATTGGGAACAGCTCCTTCACACAACTTGTTGTCAACAGTCCTTGCTGAACAGGTAAACATTTCAATAAGGCGACTGACCTCACCTTTAAGTGATGCAACCTCTGCCTGCAGTTTAACCAAGTCTTCTCTCTCCACATCTGAGGTCTGGAGTGGAATTTCACTGATGACATCCATGGGAGGTGACTACTGAATAACAAAAAGGAAGAAAATCACAATGAATATTTTCCAAACGCCAAGATGTCATTAATAAGTGAACCGAGAAACTCCATGCTTAGAAAAGATTTTATTACATAAAAAACAAAGAAACGTTAAGCGTGTTCACCCATCACAATGTGGGCTTCTTCAGAACATTGTAATTATGAACGCTGGTGCTTAAATTTTGAAAGTTGGCGCCAAATTGTTTTTCTTAAAGCAACATACACATGCTATTCTAGCTACGCATATGTAACAATGTAACCACTTGTATTTGCTACTAAACTGACACACATTTGTATAAATATATACAACTTAAAGTATATATTGCTACATTATATTTCTCCTTTGAAAAATTCTTAAAACATTAACAAAAATAAGCATAAATAAGTCAAATCTGTCATAATAAAAAAAATACTTAAAAAATGAATGCTTAAAAATCACAATTTTACATAAACAAATAAAATCAATTGATGTGTTACAATATATATAAAAAAGACAATTCCTATACGATATCCACATGAATTGCCTCCATATAAAAAAAATCATACTTTATGAGTATATCAGACCGCATACCTCACCCCTATATAACATCTAAAGATCATTTAATTTTTATTTTCATTTTTATTTTCATTATTATTACATTTTGTACATTAACTCTTAGTGTTGTCCACCTTATTTAATCGCCAAAATAGGTTTGCTAGAAATAATATCATTAAGACCTGGTAATGTGGCCGCATCCAGTAATAGTTGCCACCACACTTCTTTGAACCCCAATAGGGTTTTAAAATCCCCTCCCCTGGGGTCCACTCTGATGGTAATATAGCAAATGTAAATTCATGTGATTCACCTACCTTCTCTATATGTCTATATAAAGCACTGCTAGTGTCCTTACTTCTGGTGCAGTATGTATGATCATATATACGTTTTCTGAAGCATCTCTCTGTTTTTCCTATATAAAAACAAGCACATTTGGTGCACTTAGCTATATATATAAGCATTTTAGTGTTACAATTACCATAGTTAAACCTCACTGCAATGTTTAACCCATTCTCAATTTTAATTTTTTCCTTTTCTAATATGTATACACATTGGTTGCAAGACCCACATTTCTTAGTATGCTTGCTATTTACATTATTAACTCCCATCCCCTCTAATGCTTGGTTATATTGTTCCAGATAAACCTTAATATTTCTTCCCATCTTATAGACAAAACTAGGGTTCTCTCCTAAGATGTCGGAAAGGGTCTGATCCACCAACATTAGGTTCCAGTATTTTCCAACATCTGGCATATGACACAGTTGTACCAGAGATTTGCCAGTGGGGACATCCCATACGGCCACCTAATGGGGGATGCTGGTTATGCACTGGAGCCGTGGCTGATGACACTCATCAGAAATACACACATACCTCAACAAGAACTCCATAATGAGGCACACGCACAAATGAGAATCATAATAGAGCATGTATTTGGGATGCTCAAGTCATGGTTCCGGTGCCTGGACATATCCGGTGGAGCCTTGCAGTACTCTCCAGCTACATGTACCCAAATTTTCATTGTATGTGTCATGCTACACAATATGATCCTGCAGAAGCAGCTGCAACAGGAACAGCACCAGGCAGGGCCACACAGCCCCCAACCATTGCCAAGGCCAGCACAGGCACAGAGTGACTTGGAGGAGGAACAACTTGAGCCTGCCCATGTAGGCAGAAGGGGATGTGCCCAGTATGCCCAGGCTTTGGCAAATAGGCAATGCATAGCACATACACTGACACTGTAGGAACCCAGGCGATGACACCTCTCTCTGACTCACACATACAGTAAAAGGGATGCCAAACATGACACTACCTGCACTTTACCATGTATAGGGAGCATACAATGTGCATCCAACATAGTCAACCCTTCAGCACCATCCTCAATACTGGCACAGCCACAAGTAAATCACTCTTCCTATCAATTGCTGAATGGAGTAGTATGTTCTACTAGTCATAGCTATGGTATGGATGTGAGCATGCAAGGGAATTGGGTGGCTGAATAGGATTGCAGCAAATAGTGGACACCTATATGGGCAGCATGGAATCCATAACAAATATTAGTGTCAACAAAGTAGGCAGTACTAGACAAGGTGACAAATCCCACTGAAGTACATGTGGTGACCCAAATGTGTATACATAGGACACACACATGCATGTCAATGAGGGTCACATACCCAATAACAGCCTCAGTCAGCAGGACAGGCATAGATGACCATAAAGAAAGGCTGTGCTAAGGTCTCCAATTAATGGCAATGGATAACAGCCCCCGTCCAGACCCACACAGACAGACTACAACAGGTCAGGCAGTTGTATGTTAGTTCTGCAGAGTATGAAGTCTGAAACTGAAATGTAGGTCAATAAAACCTAAGATCTGTACTCTACTGATATGCCTGTAGTCTGCATGATAGGTTAGAATACAAAATGAAATGGAAGCCAACAGAGTACCTGGAATACCAGTACAGTCATAGCAAATGTTTACAGTGTGCCCCCCGGGACAGATTGTTGCATGTGTACAACATGCAAGGTTCTGTGTGTTAGGTTGTTGTGTGTTGTACATTGTGTGGAACTGGTCAGCATGTAGGCATGGAGGGTTGTGTCCCGGTGGCCTATGGCCAATACTGTTGTTGACAGGGCCATGTTCAGACAACTGCAGTGCCAACCACAATGCATCCCAGCAAGACCCAATTCAGCAGTCATCCATACCCATTGTTCAGATGTCAATATCTGTCACCATCTGAAAGGTGGACATGCCATGAATGTGGGCTCAAGCATACACACAGTACACAGGTGGAAATACCCTACACAGAGTAAATAAAATGTAACTGTCAACTGCACACACCTTTGGAATTCTACATACAGGTTAGCAGCACATTAGTTGTCTGTGTAGTATGGAATACTGATGTCTGGCCAATCACTGGCAGACCACAAAAGGCACAGTTATGAAGTAATGATAGAATGCCTATGTCCCCACACAAGGCAGCATAAAGGGAAAAACAGCATAAAGGGAATGTCACAGATATATCTGTGAGTCAGCTGCAAAAAGCCTCCATATCACACATGCACTCAGCTCACTCCACCATCATTCACAGGTTTATCACAGGTCATATCCCTGCTGTTGGGGAATGAGTACAGTATGACCCCCACTTCTGTATGGGAATACCCACAAAATATAGCATGCTGAAGAGGTGTCCTATGCAGGTGTGTCCCTACCCTAGCTGTAAGCAGCACCCTACCAGCATCCAGACCAATGGATTAATATGGACAGGAACTATTGCCATTAACACCTCCCACACTTACCCTGTCACCCCAGGGGAATCCAGTGGCTCGCAGCCTGGGACTGTAGGAGTGACAGAATGCACTGGCCTGCTACAGATGGCCTGCATCACTACCAAATGCCCTACAGTTCTCTGTCAAAGGCATGTGCCTCACCCGTACTGCCAATGTATGTTATATCATGGGGTTCCAAATAACAACATAACAGTCCACAGAACACAAATGCAAAGCCATGTCAACAAATCCCAGTAGCATGCCCACCATGTCCTACTGCATGAACTGTGGACCAACCCCTAAATAACGCTGGGATGAAGGGACAAATATAGGGATACTTCCCAGATATCACTCGCATAATATTAGGAAGAGGATACAATAACAGAGTGGGGGTGTAGACGCATGGACACCATGGAGTGTGTGAAGTCTGAAACTCTGATGTGTGCCCATACTACCCCTGCCTACAAACCCAGTAATGGGTGGCTACAAACCCACTTGTAAATACAATGTGAAGGGGAATTGACCAGATATATGAGCTCTGCCTCTGGGTAGCCTGGGTGAATCTGTACAGCTGAGAGTTATGGCCACAGCAGGATATGGCCATTCTGTTATGTCGATAGATGTACAAGCAGGGAATCCTCAGCCACCACAGTACCAAGGTGCTGGACCATTTACACAGATCCATCAGCAAGTGTCTGCAGCTACCCCTCCAGAATGGCATGTGTGTGCAAGAATATCTAGGCTGCAGACCACAATACTGGATACAGCTTCATTCATCCTGTATTTCCCTGGAAATAACTGTGAGCAAATAAGTATATCTGTTAGTAGTTGATAACATAATACATCACAGTATAAAACAGTACATGTCTGAATATCTCTGCTAATAACAACCATATAACACAAACAGCACAGACAGCAATAGTTACAGTATCCCACTATCTGTTGCCCATTGCGACTCCATATTGCCAATCTATGTACAGATTACCTGCAGAAACAGGTTGTTAGCTGTAGGTGTAGAACACAAAATCCTGCACTGGAGGATTCACACACTCAATACAGAAGGTTATACTGGGCATGCTCCAACACTTAGAGAAATGAAGCCCGTGTCTGACAACAACAGTCTGTGCCCACACACCACATTGCACACCATTCATGCTTTGCACACACATTGGATAGGAATACCCATGCATATCCAAGGCCAACACACTATAATAGGTCAAACACACACACACATACACACACACACACACACACACACACACACACACACACACACACACACACACACACACGTGGGGAAGAGAGAGGCAGACAGTGACAAATAGACTGCCATCCTGAGTCCTGTCCCACCCACCACACATCCAAATAGCCAATATCACATGATGTGGCGATGTCAGTCACTGTACACATTTGCTTTTGGTAGCCCTCAGCCTTATAGTGTCTGTGGTATTTGTGATAACTGTGTAACATGATAATATAACTCAGTATTCATCTAGCATTTGTGTACCCAGTCCTGTCAAATGTAAAGTTGTGTGTGACTGAGTGTTGTGTGTGTGTTCCCAGAGGAATGGTTTATGGCCCATTCACACACACTGCACTTCCCATAGCCCATGTTAGTACTCATGCTGATGTCAGTCACCTTGGAATAACCCTCTGGCCAATTATTAGCACCATAATCTCCATGGCGCGTGCGATAACTGTGTAATGCTATAGTGTAACATACTAGTTAGGTAGGAGTTCTAATCCCAGATATGGCAACTGTGAAACTCTGTGTGTGTGTGTGTGTGTGTGTGTGTGTGTGTGTGTGTGTGTGTGTGTGTGTGTGTAGAGAGATTAATGATTTTGAGGTCATTCACAGTCACTACACCTCTCATTGCCCTGCTTTAGCAAGCCTGCTGTCATTCACCTTGAAATACAGCTTTAGAGAATGGCTAGCCCCATAAGCTCCATGGCACATGTGGTAACTGTATAATGCTATAGTGTAACATAGTAGTCAGGTAGGAGTTATAATCCCACACATGACAACTGTGTGTGTGTGTGTGTGTGTGTGTGTGTGTGTGTGTGTGTGTGTGTGTGTGTGTGTGCATTTGCGTGTGTGCGTGTGTGTAGCAATTAATGCTTTTGGGGTCATTCACAGTCTCTAAACCTCCTATTGCCCTATTATAGCAAGCCTGCTGATGTCATTCACCTTGAAATACACCTTTGCAGAAGGGCTAACCCTTAAAGCTCTGTGGCACGTGCAGTAACTGTGTAATGCTATAGTGTAACATAGTAGCCAGGTAGGTGTTCTAATCCCAGACATGGCAATGGTGAAACTGTGTGTGTGTCAGGTAGGAGCTCTAATCCCAAAAATGGCAATTGGGAAAGTGTGTGTGTGTGTGTGTGTGTGTGTGTGTGTGTGTGTGTGTGTGTGTTTGTGTGTCTGTGTGCAGCAATTAATGATTTTGAGGACATTCACAGTCACTACACCTCCCATTGCCCTACTTTAGCAAGCCTGTCGATATCAGTCACCTTGAAATACCCCTTTGTCAGTGGCTAGCCCTATAAGCTCTGTGGTGCATGCCATAAATGTGGAACAATGTAGTAGCAGTAACTACACAGCTATGGGTTTGATTATCATCAGTGGCAAGTGTTTGTGTGTGTACCTCAAAGATTTTGGCCCCATTTACAGTCAGTATATATCTCAGAGCCTGACTTTAGCAGTCCTGCAGATATCATCCACCTTACAAGTGCCTGTTGCCAAGCCTAAACCATGTCAGGTCAGTGGTGCATGTGTTAAATGCGTAACATAATGGTCCATAAAGATTGATAGATAGAGGTTTGAAACTCACCCCTGGTAAATCTAAATGTGTGATTAGGGTAAAATTATTTTTGGGATCTCTCACCCACTACATCACCCAATGCCAGTATTTACAAGGGCTGGTGATGTTACTCACCTTAGAAGTACCTTGGGACAACATCCATCCATTAAGCTCTATGACACGTGTGATAAATGTGGTACACTGTAGTAGAACTACATAGCTAGGTAGGGGTTTGAATCTCCATACTGGCAAATGTGTGTGTGTGTGTGTGTGTGTGTGTGTGTGTGTGTGTGTGTGTGTGTGTGTGTGTGTGTGTGACATGGGGACAGAATGTAAGTATTGCTGTTCTACATTTGAAGTAATTTTGGTTTAACAAGGTTCGTGTGGATATGGCTGTTCTACATGATTTAAAATTTGGCATGACAGTGTTATCTTGTTGAGGAAACTCTCACCTGTACGGCTATCTGCAGACTGTCCAGAGTTTGGAGTCTTACCTGTGCTGTGTTGCTCACACATTTCCTATCTTTAGATATGCTGTAGTATACGCTGATGATTGCAGTCAGTACATGGTGACATCCATGTGAGTTACTGACTTCATATCCCTCAGAAGAGATATGTCACAACAAACCCTGCTACACCAGGAACTTTCTCAGATTATCACAGCAATATGTCATTATTGGCACTGTGTTTGTGCATCTGTCCCCCAAGTCTGTCACCCTTTGTCCATATGTCATGCAGTAAGAGGTGCATATGTACAGTACATCATTATTTACTGACATCATACCTGGTAACAAGCCAGTGAGATATCAGAGTGCTAGACATGTTATGTATAGTAGGCCTCATATTTGAGGACAAAATTTGAACATTCTGTTGTAGTGTGTACAGTAGTGAGGTCTGTGTACTTATGGTGATTGTTGACAAAGTGTGTATTGTGAATATGTTACTTGGCCTGTGTACAGACTGCGGTAGATGTCATTGTTCTTGGTCCTGTTCTATCTGATGTTGCATGCTGCCCCAGTTTATGGTACCCTATCAGCGTAAATGTTTGTAGGGTCAGACTGACGCATTTCCCATACCACAGTTAGGCATCAGACTACACTGTGTATTGACCCAGTATATGTAGGGTTACTGTGTGAATGATTCATATGAGGGTGGTGTTGCTCATACAGTACATATACTGTAATATTACTTAGGCTTACCATAATGTGATTGTGACTGTGTTCAGATTGGTTGTGGGTATGCACTTTGACATTGGTGTCTGTTACTCCATGCTGTTACATGCCTGTAATGCCTGCTATATCTGCAAGTACATGTGTATTCCCCCATAGGAAACTTGGGTCAGTGTTGTGGCAGTCTGCCTGTAGTTTGCGTAGTGCTTTGAGACATGCCTAGCAGCTCGGTGTATTTACCTGGTGTGACGTTATGTCCAGATATTTGTCAGATGAACTGTTGCCTGGCCACCATAACTGTTGTTTATGTCTGAAAAAGCAGTGGGTTGGTGTAAAGATGTATGTCACTAACTAGTGCAGAGTATCCGGGCTTGGGACCTCTGCTCCTCCAGTTAATATGTGTTAGGACAGACAGGAGTGTGTGAATGCATCAACTGTGTGAGCTTATCTATTCCAGTATTTCTGTGATATCCCCATTTACATGGCTGTAAACATCCACTTTGTCAATCTTAGTCCACACATCTTGCACAAAAGAGTTCTGTGTATACCTCTGCACTGACCAGATTGTGTCAGACTGTCCACGTTTATTGGTCATATCTCTGCTGTATTCCACAGGCTCATTACTGTGATTTGTATGGTACTTCACCATGATGATCTTATGACGTCTGTCATTAACTTACGGCATACATATCAGTATCAGGAGTGACTTCCCACATGTCTGTTAACACAACCCCTGTTACTGTAGCAACATTCCACATTTATACCTGCAATACTTACATGACATCCCCTTGCACTAAGAGGTTGTGACTACTGGTGCTGAGGTATGACTCCAGTACAATGTTATGGGCATATGTTTTATATATATATATATATATATATATATATATATATATATATATATATATATACACACATACTTATATATATATATATATATATATATAGATATAGATATAGATATATACAGATATATGTTTAAATATATATAGACAGATATATATATATATATATATATATATATATATATATATAGATATACAGATATACATATATATATATATATATATATATATATATATATATATATATATATATATATATATATATATATATATATATATATATATATATATATATATATATATATATAAATATATATATATATATAAATATGTGTATGTACATGTATACAAATATCTACATATATATATATATATATATATATATATATATATATATATATATATCCATATCCTTATATGTAGACATGACTGTTGTATACACCTTCACATATGTATCACACCATATTTATCTGTTATGCATATATTTATATATAACAACATACTTGTTTCAACACTAATATCACTAACAAGTACTAAATAATTGTAGAAGTCAAAGCAGTTGTACAATACTATTCAGTATGTGTACTGACACATATATTAGAAAAAACAATAACCATCTTCACAGTTGTGATGGCTTAGTGGTTTACTGCAACTATAGTGTACAGGGTCCTGGGTTCAAGTCCTGCAAGGGCTGTTTATTTTGTTGCTAGGCAGAACAAGGATTGTTGGATACAGAGTGGTTAAGGCAGTTTTAAGCAGGTTTGCATGGGTTTGCCTGACGGAAAGCGTTGCTAACATATGGTTAAACGAATAGGCGCTTAAACCATGTAGGTTCCGCTTACCATTGCATAAATCAGCTTAGCATTTGCATTTAAGCAATGGTTACACCTGTTAAGCATAGTTTAGCCTTGGTAACCAGTGATCACATTCCCGTGTGATAAAATAGCAGGGTAATGACATCTTTAATAAGCATATTCAATTCCATGTACATAACATGCTTCTATGTGCTGTCATTATAGTATCAAGGGGAGTGGGAATACTGTCTGGGACACCTGAGCATATATGGCTAGTGCAACAATCTTTTCCTTTTGTATGTGTTTCATACACGGGTAGTATCCCAGGTTATATGCAGTCACACTTGCATGTATTGTATCATTACATTACTACTGTTAACAGTGCTTCCCAAGTAAGAGTAGATTGCAGATTGTAGTACTGGGACCATACACCCCTGCATGTAAAGCTGGATTCTGAGTACTGACTATCATGTTCTTGGTATGTGAGCTGTGTGTTATTAAGTACTTGCTACTGGATATTGATCTGATATGTGAATATTAACTGTAGACTACTATGTGTATAAGACATGTCATTGAGGGCCGTTGTCATGTAATATGGGCATACCTATCAGTGTCAGATGTTATTTTGTCAAAACATTAGTCCTAATGCATAACCTGTTGACTAGCTGATTTCTGTCTGTCCTCTGCACAGATGTGTAGATGTCAGGTATCCATCTGGGCTTGCTTACAGGCAATTTATGCTTGACTGACACTGATATGTCTGCAAAGCTGTGTTATGAATCCCACAGCTAGGAAATCCCGCCCTGTATGCACCACATGCCATGGAAACCTCAACTAGACTACCACAGTCAACATAACATACCTAAGTACAGGTCTCCAACCCAGACACTTTCCATGTTATGTAGTATATGTTGCATACATGTCAATTGGAGCACCTCACTGGCCGTCTGCAAGAGACAACCAGATAATCGGATGTTGCATTTAATTGTTACCCTGAAAATCACTCACGTGGCATCAGTTGATAGATGGCCTGCTGACAAATGTCAGGTGGCATGATACCACTGTACCCACATTCCCTACTCTTCTCATCTCTCCATGGACAATATCCTGGTACACACCTAGGAACACCTGCACCTATGGACCCCAGTATTGACAAAAATGTCAGTGTGCATTGCTGAGAATAACAGTGTCTGTGTGTAAACCTCCAGTTGATAATACCCTGAGGACCTTCTCGCACACTACATCCTCCATTGCCATAGTCAGAAATGGCTGCTGCTGTAATGAACATTAATTGTACCTTGTTACACTCTTCACCCTATGGGCTACCTGGAGCTTGCAGTACCAGCACATTACTGTTGTACAAATGGCAAGATAGACATGGGTTACCCTCTGAGTGCTGGCAAGTGTGTGTATGTGTGCAAGTGTGTATATTTGTAGGATACAGCATTCTGAGGCCACATTCTCCAAATACAATACACCTGGCCATACAGTATAAGGCACAGTGATGTTGCTGACATAAGGAGAACCATGACAAACCAACACCCTACTATCCCTGTGACAGGTGCAATAAATGCATATCCCTGTAGTAGCACTGATGCATCAGACAAGGAGTTGTATTGCAGTCCTGGTCAATGTGTGATTGTGGGTATGTTAAGAGTATTATCATGGGTTTCAGTGAGTAAAATATCCAATGTGGGGTGTGGGTGCTGGGTATACTGTTTTTACACAATCGTACCCTCAGCACATGTTCCAAGGTCCACTGTATGAGGACCACTGTCACCATCAACCATACAGGCAACTAAGTACACTATCCAGCCCAATGATGCATGTGCTGTGTGCAACTTATCTGTAACAGAATGGACTCACTGACAAGGTAGTTAGCACTGATAAACCCAGGTCGCTCAGGTGTGTCTATGACTGTTATGTGTTTGTCAATGTGTGTATGACAGGATGGCATATGATGTATTGTCCATTAACACCCAGTACATCCTCCATTACAATACTGTACAAGACTTGGTGATGTTCCTCTCTTAACAAGAGACTTGGGACACACCTCATCCTAAAAGCTGTGTGATGTGTGCAGTTAAGGCCAAACACATTAGTACAAATAAGTACCTAGGTAGGGGTTCTACTCTCAGTGTTGCCAAGTAAGTGTGTATGTGAAGGGATCTACTTCAGTTTGCAGAATATACATGTCCCAGAAGGTCATCTGTCTGAGAACTGACTGAGAAATGCTAACATTTCAAAGGAATCATGTCATGGAAATTCATTCCATCAAAACTAGTAGTAGATGTTTAAATGCCCTCTTCCCCACTGTATAGCTGTACAGTGATATTGGAGTTGGTATATATAGTTGGCTGTCGATGTGGACACAGCCACCCTCTTTGGGGTTATTGTTGTGTGTATCCCCAAGCTTAGTCCACTATAATACTGTACAGTGTATGTTAACAGGTTAGGTAGTCGTCACTCACACTGTGTGTGGGTCTACATCACCCCACACCCACCAAAGTGTAGGGCTGTGCCACCCACACCAGCACACCTATGTTTACCAATGCCGTGATTGCACTACATTTGGGAAGGGGACATATACCCTGCCAGTACCATTGTCAATGACATTAAAGTAGCAGACTGATTATTTACTGATGTGATGTTTTGCCTATTATGTCTTGGTGGAATTACATAGGCTAAAATGGGGTTCAATGCAAAATTAAGTACATCCATCTGTACAGTATTCTCTGTGTATTGCATCAACACCAAAGCCTTGCTGTGTGTGTGTGTGTGTGTGTGTGTGTGTGTGTGTGTGTGTGTGTGTGTGTGTGTGTGTGCATGTGTGTGGGTGTGTGTGGGTGTGTTATACCCAAACATGTGGTGTGTGCCACCCAGTGCACTTACCATTGTCTACTATAGGGCCTGCTGACATCAGCCACCATGCACTCACCTGTAAACACTTCTCAGACCTATCAGCCATGTGGCACATGCAGTAACTCTTATACAGACCTGTTACTTGTGTTTAGCTGACCCAAGATATGACACAGTCAATGTGTCACCACATTGCCATACCTACATACATAGTGTGTGTGTGTGTGTGTGTGTGTGTGTGTGTGTATGCACACAGTTTGGCCATGTGGCTGCCCTATACAAGGGTTTGTTGGACAGCCACAGACTGTACATGGCAGAGTGTGCAGTTCACCATCTCCGGCCATGGACACGAGAACTGTGCCTGCCAGGGGTTCCATGGGCACTACCAGGTACAAGGCCAGATATGCTACTCTCCCCTGATAATGACACATGTCCACTGGATCAGCCAGGGCCGCGTGCACATGGCCTGTTGTGTTGTGGTATGGACAGCACCCCCCTGCAGTGCTGGTGTTGGTACTGCCATACGGGACCAGCTTCGACTCATTGCACGTCCATGTAGACCTCCACCTGTTGGTGTTGCTGACCTACAGCCATGTGGCTGTCACCCTACTCCCACCATATGCTCTAACATAGACATTGTACAGTCGAGGATACCCACCATCTCACCTAACTGTCTATCCAGGACCTCTGCAAAATAACGGTGGGCACCTTCGAGATCACGGATGTTGTCAATAACAGCAGAATGAGTAGCTCTCTGGAGCCTCAGAACCTGTCTGGTATAATGTTCCATACATGCCTGTGCCTCCATGATGGCCCACAACATGCATCCAGTGACACCTGCTGTGCCACTACTGCCAGGGGCATGATGGCCAGCAGCCCTCCTACGAGCACCCCTGTACATCTGCCTGTGTGATACCTCACCAGTCATCCAGCTATGGCTGCTGTGTACAGACACACTTTCCATAGTCCCCACACTGTCCTGTCCCATGCCACCACCCACCAACTATCCCTCATCTATGGCCACTGGTGATGGGGTATATATAGACAATGTGACTGTGTGCAGGGATGGGGTGGATAACAGTGGGATGTCAACCGATGGCACAGCTTCAGCTCCTGACAACCCTGCCTCTGCCTCACTATACCTATCATCATTGTCAGAGTCTGTATGGACACTAACATCAGGTTTGCTTGCAGGAAGGACACTGACCCACCTTGCCAGCTGTGAGGGGAAAACAGAAAACATACTTTAAGACCTGTACATCATTGCTTACCTCTGCACACACACACACACACACACACACACACACACACACACACACACACACACACACACACACACACTTACAGGTGAGGTGGCACAAAGGTATTACACAGACCTCTTATTACCCAACTATCAACATGTATGACATATGGCACTCAACAGCATGCACTGCAGCTATACTTAATACTTGTTACCAACATTATACATCTCTGTGATGCATGAGTTGTGTTAGCAGGTGATGCCGCTTCCCCTGGAACACACTGCACCCATGTACACAGTATTGCTGTGCACCTGTTCAGCACCCTGCCATGTACTGTGCACCATACCTCACAAGTGTACACACCATTGCTGATTGTGTATATGTGTGGCAGTTATATTTGCTCTGTTGCTCACAGCCCCTATGTGTTTGTCTGACACATAGTTGGATTGATATGAGGACAAATGTCAATAGTGAATGCCTGATACACGATTTGCAGATCTCATCATCAGCAATGCATATATGAGCAATAAAATCCAATTATAATGACAACCTCCAAAGCTTACTGTGGCTATGAGGAGTATACCCATCTTCGCTGATATGCCACTGGGCCACAATACTGCATATGTTAACATTATACACACCTGATATGTGACATATGACCTGTGCTATCAAATGCAGTATCAAATAAATGTGATAGTTGTGCAGATGTTGATTGGAATGCATACAACATGTGGGTTGCATAAGTGTGCACACCCTTAACTCGATGGTTTATTGCAGCACGTGTTAAGTGAACTACACCAGTCACTATTCCTGGAAGGTGTACACTAGCATGGCCCGTCTTCACTTGCCATTATTTGTTCACTCTGTCCTACAAATGTCCCCCAACTCTGCCAGATTGCAAGGTCAGCTCATGTGTACAGCCCTTGGAGGTCACACAGTGCCTTCACTATTGTTGTGGAGACAGGGTTATGTCTGGCATAAAGCATGACCTTGACTGTGTTCAGATACAGCCATTCTTAGCAGGCTTTGGATGTATGCTTCAGTTCACTGTTGTGTTTCAAGATGACACCCCTCCCCATCCTCAGTCTTTTTGCAGATGCTTGACAACTATGGGCCACACACGAGGATCGTTTTGCAGTATCCCAAATTCAGAACACAATGTCTACCGGCCTAGTTCCTGCTAATGAACAGCAAACCTACAGGTGTACACTGGTAGCAGCAAGGTACAGATGGGGATAGTAGGCCTGAGGTAGAGTGAGGTGTTGCTTGTGCAGCACATGTATCTTTATTAATACTGTATGTAAGTTTCAGCCTTGGTCTTGGTGCACCATTAAACAATGCAACACATGCCTTTGGTTGACTTGATGTTATGCATATGCTACCTGTAGAGAGCCCTGGATGATGTCTCCTGTGAAACAACTCTTCCATCTGATTACCCTAACCCATAGGCCACACTTATGCAGAGTCCAGGTAATTGTCGACACAGGTACTGCACAGGCAGTATTTGCTAGACATTCCTGCAAGTCCCTCAGTGTTGCTGCATGTGTCTGGGCAGCCTCTGTGACCAGTTTGCAACATATATTGTCATCTGTCTTGGATGGGCATCTGTTTATTTCCTACACTAATGGTGTCCAATACTTCATTGTCACATACATGCTTGTCTGCACTGTTTGCTGTGGTATATGCAATGGCAAGGTAAGGCTATGTCTCTCACTCCTGAGTGTTACCTTTTGGATATGGGATCCATTCCATGGTTTGTAAGATGTGTGCAAGCCACAGCTGTCTCTGTTACAGGTAAGTGGGCAAATGTCATGGACATATGTCTTGAACAGCAGACCATTACTTGGTGTGACATTGAGGACCCATACTTGATGGAAGGTGCATACTCAAGATGATTGAATGCTGCAGGACCTCAAAAGCTGCTTCTACAATATGTTATTTGGAGTGTGTGCACACATATGCTTCCATTGTTTGTTAAGGTAAGTATTCCCCATATTTGTTGTCCTAACATAGGATTCCATCTTACACATTCATTGCTCATGTTAGGATCACATTACAGGTTGTAGAATTGGAATGTGGTACTGTGATATGCCGTTGTGTAGATCTGAAACAGTTGCCATTGTAAAACTGGTATATATACTCACTGTTGTAGCCACTGTTTAAGGGTAATGTTTCAGACATGTCCCTACTGTAGGCCATGTATCCCACCATTATGTTAATCTCTGTCTATACATCTTGCACTGACAGGTTATTCGCTATACTGTGGGACTCTTACATACCCTTCAGATATGCCACCATGGCCGCCAATGTAATGCAGTGCAGTTAATAGCAACAATAAGTGAACATGTACAGCATACATTATGGGGAGGTGTCTTAAATGTGTGCATGGCAAATGCCATGGCCATAACATGGCTAGTGTATTGGGCAAAAGTGAACAAAAGACTTCCATACTCACCAGTTACAGGCTGCTGCCCCAGAGGTACATCAGAGGGACCTACATAGTTGTGTGAGACATGTGATGTCAATAGCCACACCTGTGGCATTCATACAGGGTGGGAGCAGCATTTCAGTACGTCAACAGTACAAACCCACAATACTACAGATTATGCACATCTGTTCATTACCACACTGCAGCGACTGACTATGTTATCTGACATATGCATGAAGATACTTTACAGATGAGGATAGATAAGCAACCATGGTTTACTAATGTGCCCTGGAGCCTTACCTGAATGCTCCTCATCCATTGTGTGGGTAGCACCCACCTCCACAATGCTATCTTCCGGTTCTTAACTTGGCTGGTGGGCGGGTGTCCCAAGGCTGGTGAGGAGCTCCTCCCCATGTGTCAGTGGGGCCTGGATAGCATGACCACCACCTGTGGCTAGCTGGTCCCACCTAACTAGAGCAGCACGCTGACGGGTGTGGCAGATGAGGTCAGTGCAATGATGTTGCACCTGCTCATAACTGTGGTTATGCAGGTCAACACTGTTTACCCTGTGGACAAGCTTGTTCCACAGGGCAGTCCTCTCCTGCAGATCATGGGCCATATGCCCAAAGAGGGTTGCATGGTGATGCACCAAGAAGTTGATCAGAATGTTGATCTCTTGTGGGGTGAACACCGGCAGTCACTCTCTTGACATGGTACCTGCAAGACATAAACAGGTAAAAAGGTCTGAGGACCTCATACTGCAAGGATATCATAGTTGTTAATTGAACCCCCCCCCCACCTTGCCATATCTGCATAACTAATCTGAACACACACATCAATGGATATGTTTACACCAAACCTTCTGTTGGGATGTATATCCTATTGTGCAACAAATACTGAAATGTGTTTCTATTCATGTTCCATGTTGAAACACTATCATTGGTGGCCTGTTGGTAACAACATAACCTGCATGCCATTGTAATTGCCACTGTGGTTCCATATATGCATGTGTTCTGTTTGCTATGCAAGTGTTCCAAATCTGATGTTTTGGGTTACTGGGAATATGTATGCATGCTATTATAACTAATCCTGGATTGTATTTCCTATTACTACCCACATATGTTCTAAAACTGCAACACAATAGCACATTTGGGAAGGCTGTTCCTAGCAGAACCACCTCTCCTACCTCATCTGGCCATGGCACCAGGCCACAGCACATCTGGGACCCAACCCGGGATCTCATCATCTGCTGGTCCTGCACTACCTTCAGGTGGAACCACCTCAGGGGATGGGGCCTGCCCCCCCCAGGAGTGCGCACAGACAGGATCCTGAAACCTGAAGTCAGGTCCAGGGTCTGGTGCATAGGGAGCTCTGCAGAGAATTGTGGGATCTGCTGCACCACCTTGAGGCCCTCATGACACATGTAGAGGTTCAGCCTGCCTCTTCTGCTCAACCCCCAGCACAGCCACCTTCAGGGCTATGAAGGTGCAGTGGTGACTGCCCATTGGTGGGGACCTCTGCTCCACTGTTTCCCTTTGGGGGCTCATGGGCTTCCAATTTCCAAACACCCTTCCCTGTCTAAGGTGTTTACCCTCCACATGTGTCATATACCTCATGTATGCTGTCTTATCTGTCATGTCTGTCTTCTGAACCAACCTACCTCTCCATATATACCTACTATCCTTCTCTAACATCTCACTCTCACCTTACCACAAAAAGGGCAATCTGTTACCAACACAAATGACACACCATACATGACAGTCCATTTCGCACCCACTTACAACTGCTTACGGGTACCTTAATCACTCTGTATCTAACAGCCCTTGTTCTGGCCAGCAAATACATTATCAGCCCTTGCAATTGTTTAACCCAGGACCCTGCACACCATAGCCACATCAATTTACCAGTAAGCCATCTGAGCTGCAGATATGTGTGATGTGTTCTCAAATATATCATGCACCACAGTCATTCAACAGTAGGGGATATATATATATATATATATATATATATATATATATATATATATATGTGTGTGTGTGTTGGTATATATGTACACATACACACACACATATATATATATTTAACACAAGTAGCAGGTAACATCTTGTTTCATGTATTTCTATGTTTTACACTGTTGTATACAACTAGTAGGTTATATCTTGTTTTATGCATTGGTTTTAATATATGTATGTGATTACTGCATTCAAGATATATTGTGGAATGCCACTAGGGGGCGGGGTACATCCCCGCTATATAAATGTATGTTAAACGTTTATTCTGCACTCACTGATGACGCTCTTAGAAGCGAAACCGGTTTGGGGATTGTGTACTACTCAATAAAAAGCTTATTTTTAAGCTACGTGCTGCTCATGTCTCCTGCTTTGTGCTGGAACTGTTCTTTGGTGTTTTTCTATTTGTTCCGTGCACTATTCTGATGATCGCGCAACTGAGGTATTGGGAATTCGCTTATTTGGCAGTTTGCTGATCGTCTTGGAGGCTGATATAACGTGGATTCGTTATACCGTTTGTCTACTAAATTGTTCATTTTGAAGTAAAGGGGACATTTATTAGCAAGCAGTGTTCGTGTTTGGCACTTTCCATTATGGCAGAATCTGGAGAAGATTTGATGTGTTATATGGAAAGCATTTTGGCGGATAAAGATGACTGCTCTGTTTTTGGACAACATGATACCACTTCCAACAACTCGGTTATCGGTGTGGTGACGCTGGATGAGGGAAAGGATATAGTGAACTGCTTCAAACGTTTGGGACAGTTGTCCCGTAAGGTACGCTCTTTAATATGGCATAATAGACTGTTAAAGGCCTATTTGCAGGCCAAAATAATACCATGAGGGTTACGCTTACATGTGGAGCCTGGGGTTGGCTCTGAAAATCAAGCGTTTATGGCAAAATGGAGGGCGGTGCAGTCTACTGCCTCCATGTTGTTTATTGAGTTGCTGATTGAATACTATGATACGCAGATAAATGAAAGCAATCTGCTTCTAAAGGCATGTCAAGAGCGTATCTCCACTTTTACAGATAGGGGACAATATCAGCATCTTTATTCTACATTTAAAATGGATATGGAGCGGCATGAACGTGATTTAAAGACAAGGAAGATGAAAAAAATACACCAGGGACATGACTGATTATAAAAACAATGTGGTGTATACCTGGAAACAATTGAAAAGGGGTGTACGTTTTGAATCAAAGAAAAGTGGGTCTATTAAGCGTAAAAGGGTTAGACCTATCTTAAAAGTTCCATATACAACTGAAGTGTCTGATTTTTCATCCAGCGTTTCTAACACTGATACTGATAATGATGCAGGGGACATTGAGCAGCACAACTCACCAGTGAGAAAGAAGCCCAACACCCCTTTAGACGGGGGGGCCGCAAACATCGGCGGAGAGGAAATAAGGCTGTTGTTTCAGTCCAAAATACAAGCGGAGAGGATGTAGCTATGCTTGATGCTAATGGGGACATTGAGATTCAGAATACTGATGTCAATAATTTAATTGTCAACCTCTCAAAATGCACATTTGATGTAAGCCAAATTAAACTTTTGAATAAAGGGCTTGGTTATGTACCATCATTTTATGTGTCCCATTATGATGTAATTAAGGATGTAAAGCAATTTACAAGAAATTTGAATTTAAAGTATTATTTTGCACACCAGGCACAAAGTACTAATAACAGTGTGGATGATAATTTTCATTTTAGAAAATCTGAATTCCAACCTCCATATAATGCTGTGGTTAAAACATTTGAAAACTTGGTAATGCAAGACATACAGACTAATCGTACCAACATATTTGTCAATCATGCCAGGAATCTTAATAAAGATGAAAATGAGGCTTTGCAATCCTTGATTAATAATAAAGACATCATCATAGTGGGGGCTGATAAGGGTGGAGCCACGGTGGTTTGGGACAGGACTGAGTACACTCAGGAGGCTTTTAAACAGCTTAATGATCGTGTCTCATATATTAAACTTCCAATGGATCCAACATATGATTTCAAAAGTGTAATAGATGGTTACCTAAGGAGAGCATTAAAAAGAGGTATTATAACTGATTTTTTATTTAAACAACTGACAGTTGATATACCTAAGCATCAGTACTTTTATCTCGTCCCTAAGATACATAAAACCTTGATAGGCACCCCTGGTAGACCAATAGTGGCAGGTAGGGGTTCACTGACCGAACCACTTTCTGAATATCTGGAATATAGGTTGAAGCCTCTTTTGAATCAGGTTAGGGCACGTATTAAGGATACTACCCAGTTTTTATCTTTAATGGGGGATTTACAAGTACCTGTACAAGCATATTTAGGGACTTTGGATGTCCAATCCCTATACACCAGCATCCCACATCAGGGTGGTATTCATGCCATACAATATTGGTTATTACAAGCTGGTGTTTACACCAGGGATGATATGGATTTCATTATCAACATTTTAACTTTGGTATTAGAACATAATGTCTTTAGTTTCCAGGGTCAATGGTATCTCCAAAGCAAAGGGACAGCTATGGGGGCAACTTTTGCTCCAACATATGCTGATCTATTCATGGGTTTCTTTGAGACACAATATATCTATCAGGTTGATTTTCCTTTTAAAAAAACAGCTTTTGATGTGGAGGAGATACCTAGATGACTGCTGGGTTATATGGAATGGGACTGAAGGGGTATGGAATGAATTTGTTCAATATATTAATAGAAATGTCTTTGGGATAAAGTTCACAGGTAAAATACACCTGTTTACAGTTGATTTTCTTGATGTGCATGTTACTAAGACATTGGATGGCACAATAGCAACTACTATACATAGAAAACCATTTTCGAAGAATTCTCTATTATTGGCAAATAGTTGCCATCCACCTCATATAATCAATAATATACCCAAAGCCCAATTCCAACGTATTAGAAGAATTTGTTCTTCCAATGAAGAATATGATACTCAAGCAGCAGTCTTAAAACAGAGATTCCTTGATCGAGGATATTCTGAACCAAAGTTGAATATAGCTTATTCCAAAGGCAGGGAACAAAATAGAACACAATTGTTAGAATCTAAACCTGTTGATAATATTAATGATCCATCTGTGGTGAGATTTATCACCAGCTATGGAAGTAATACCTTTAAGATTAAAGAAATCATCTCCAAATACTGGCATGTTTTCACAAGTGACCCCTTTTTTTCAGATATACTACCTGACAAATGTAGTTTTGGCTACAGACGGGGCAAGACACTGGGGCAATGTTTTTCAGGTTTTAAGAATGAAATCCCGAGTCCAAGACATATGTCCATTGGACGCCCGGGCTGTACATTTTGTGGTAATTGCAGGTATTGCAAACTAGTGTCTAGAACTTCTTCGTTTACATCCATAAACACTAGTAAGGTTTATGACATTAGACACCATATTAAATGTAGCAGTACTTGGGTGATCTATATGGCTGTTTGTAAATGTGGTGCTTTCTATGTAGGACAGACGTCCTGCAGTTTCAAACAAAGGATTGCACTTCACGTTAGTGATATCAAATGCAAACGTGAAAGGAGTGCTTTATATAAGCATACTATAGTACATGCAGCTTCACATTTTATTTTTGTAGGGATTGATATGCTAACATTAAACGTAACTAATGAAGCTTTAAGACATCAGCTGCTAAATAATTTAGAACGTAGGTGGATTGTTAACCTTGGAGCACTATTTAAACCTGGGCTTAATGATCACTGGTGATTATGGTGGTCACTATGCAATTTGGTATATATATATATATAAACAAATATGAAAAAATCTTTTTGTTGATAGCAATTTATATATCAGTTTTGATTTAGTAATATGGAAAGTGGGTATATAATTACATGTTTCAATTATTTAACACAAGTAGCAGGTAACATCTTGTTTCATGTATTTCTATGTTTTACACTGTTGTATACAACTAGTAGGTTATATCTTGTTTTATGCATTGGTTTTAATATATGTATGTGATTACTGCATTCAAGATATATTGTGAAATGCCACTAGGGGGCGGGGTACATCCCCGCTATATAAATGTATGTTAAACGTTTATTCTGCACTCACTGATGACGCTCTTAGAAGCGAAACCGGTTTGGGGATTGTGTACTACTCAATAAAAAGCTTATTTTTAAGCTACGTGCTGCTCATGTCTCCTGCTTTGTGCTGGAACTGTTCTTTGGTGTTTTTATATATATATATATATATATATATATATATATATATATATATATATATATCTGTATATATGTAGACATACATGTCTATATATATATGTGTATGTGTGTGTGTCTGTATATATGTAGAAATACATGTATACATACATATATATATATATATATATAGAGAGAGAGAGAGAGAAAGAGAGAGCCTTCAGACATCAGGTCCACACTCTGAACCTCCTTCCTCAACTGTTGCACTGTTCTGCCTTGCTACAACACAGAGCGTCACATGTGGACACAGCCTAAAATTAGGGGAATATATAGGGACAGATCGTAGATAGGCCTATTACAAACCTATGAATTTTGTGCATGAAACATTTCACATTAGCATGACTGTTCTGAAGGTGGTAGGGTCTGACACTCATGTGTCTATCATGACTTGATTACTTCCACCTTCAGCTATTTCCCAGGCTAATATACATGTTTGGAGGAATAGAACATACACTATGATGGCTTACAGCTTGTCATTCTGTGCAGATCTGCACAGTTGACAAGTATGGCCCATTGCCCACAGGGCCAGATGCTATGTCCATAGCAGTTGTTCAGCAGGACATCATTACAGCAAGTCTTGATGGCACATATCAAGCTTTCAAAATCATATATCCCATTATTACAGACCAAGTACTACATTCAATTACATGCTGACAGGTTTCACATACCTGTTTTATTAGTATGCTCTTTTCTGTGTTGCACTTCAGGATGTCTCCTTGTTTTTATTTTCTTTTCAGTATTATTTTAGTTTTTTACTATTATTTCTGTTTTTTGTTTCTCTCTCTCTCTCTATCTCTCACTCTCTCTCTCCACTACAGGGATCGAGCTGGCTTGAATAGGTTGCAGTTGATGCTCATGATCAAGTGATGGCCACTGCACCAATTGGTGTTCCCCACTTACTAATTGCATGCAGCCACCTGTGTAGTACTTCCAGTAGCCAATGACATAGCAACCTACTACTATAAATGACTACATCATGTGGGCATTGTCCCTTTACCTTTCCTGTATGGAAGACATCCTTCCTGTGTGTGGGCAGCAGTGTTACAGACAGCAGGTAGCAATACCTCTTACAACAGGACTTGCAGACACAGGCCAAATACATGCTTGTATAAGGTTCCTGACCTACAGACACTGTGAGTATTGCTGTTATATGCATTGAATACTGCTAGTTTTACAGGGTTTGTGTATACATGCAAGTTTTGCATGGAATGCAGTCTGTCTACATAGCTCTCAACTGTGGGCCTATCCACATGAGGGCCAAAGGATTGGCTGTTATGCTTTGTCTGGTCACCACACAGGTCTTGTGTCTGACATATCAGTGGCATTATCTCTGTTGATTGCTATCAGTACATGGCAACATCCATTTGAGTTTCTGACTTCATATTCCTGAGTAAGGGTATGTTGCAACCAATCCTGTAAAACCAGCAACTTTCACAGTGTATAACAGCAATATTGTACATATGGCCCTGTGTTCCAGCCTCTGTCCTCCACATATATACCAGGCTTTGTCCAGATGTCATGCAGTAAGAGGTTGTTAGGTAATGGTCTATCATTATTTAGTGCTTGCATTACTGCTATAATTTCAGTGATGTTGTGGACTCCCACACAAATTGTGGGGTAGGGTCCATATATATGAGGGCAACAGCTGGACAAAACATGTGTGACCTTGTACAGTCCGGAGCTCAGTGTATGGAAAATACTGTTATATGCCCTTTTAAGACATTTTATGGGCGAGGGGTACTAAATGCTTTTAACCTAGGCTGTTACAACATGTGAGGGACATCAGTGTTAAGAAACATTGAGGAATATGGCTGTACATTTTTATACATTTCACCATGGGAACAGTGGTGGGCTACAGCTAACTGCCTTACACACACCCCCAGATTTACTAATCTTCTGTGTAGGACTAGCTTAGTCCTGCATGGAAGCGGGCATTTAGGAGCAGGACGGCAGCGAGCCATGCATATTTAATGAAGGCAAACTGCCTGAGCACCTAATCTTACATGGAGCATGTAAGGGTGCAGGGGGCATGTCTGACAGCAGAGATCTCAGAATATACACACCCCTGCAATGAAGAAAAGCAGAAAGGCCAAAGGAATGAGCGAGACCGCTCATAGGTGTCTGCATATCCCAGTGGCGGCTGGTGACTTCAAATTAAAGGGGGACTGCAGGAGATAGTTGAATGGGTGGGGCCAATGGGAAAGGGTGTGATCAACTAGAAAGGGGCAAAGCTATGCTCAAAACCACAAAAACTGTGACTTTAATTAAATACTCTGCCCTGGGTGCGAAACCATCATTATGAGAGTCCAATCAAGACAAAATGAAGTGTAAAAGAAAAAAATATTTCAATGCATTGGCTACATGACAGCTTACTTAATATCTAGATGGAAACAAAAAAGGTTGTGAGGCATGAAAAAATAAATTACTTTTTGAATACATTACTGGAATGCCTGTCAAAATCAAATATAAAAAAACAAGCAGCATTCAACTCAAACCACTTTTCCTTGCACTGCAGTTGTAATTATAATTTATATTCAGCTTTATAAAAGTACCAAGTAACATGCTGAAAGTAGCGATCTCTGTGATACCCCCCTTGTAAAAATGTTTCTTATCCAAAAAAGACCTGCTGCCTGACAGCAACTATTTATTTATTATTTATTTTATTTTTATTTTATTTTATATTTGTTGACCGGGAATGTCTGACTGAGCCGAAGCCCTTTTTCAGCAGAGACCCAGAGAGAAAAGCTCCAGTAAATAGATATAACATTTTGTCATTATTAACAGGTATTATACAGGTGGAATAAGGCTATCAGCTAGCAGGCTACAACAGAATTTTTGAGAATATACAGATTACATTTTGTTATAAATACAAGTATAATATATAGAATAATGTAATGAAAATAAACATGTAGATAATAGTCAGAGCACTTTTTTTGAAAGTAGTAGTTAGAATAGAAGAGCAGCATATGAGTTGAATGTTTATTTTACAATTAAAACAATCAGGAAGGAATAAAAGTTTCAGAAAGAGGGGAAAAAGCTACTGGTTAGTGGAGAGAAATAGAGGGTTTTCAGGGTGGGTTTGAGCACTGGCAGATCCATTTCCTGTCGAAATATTCTTTTAGAGTTAGTTTAAACTGTTTGGGATGTGTGAGTGTTCGAATTTCAAAGGGAAGTTTGTTCCATTTGATAGAGGTTTGATAGCTGTATAGGCTACACCCTGCTTTAGATTTTGGCTTATAGATTTTTAAGAGGTCTTGGGAGGAGCTTCGGAGGCTTCTTGTAGGAATACAGTGAGAGATGGTGTGTAAGGCTGGACAGAAAGATGGTTGGTAGAGAATTGCATGTATGGTTTGGAGCTGGGAGAGAAGGAGCAGGTGAGGTTACTCAAGCCATTTTAAATATCTTAGAGAGAGACAGTAGTGAGATCTATAGGAAAGTTGAGTTGTAAATCTCGCTACTTTATGGTATGTGGCCTCAAGTCTAGTGAGGATAGAGGAGTTTAGGTTAGTAAGGATTTGTGAACAATATGTTAGGCAGGGAAGAAGGTAGGAATGAGTGAGGGCTATTCTAGCTTCCTGGGTGAGAAATCTTTTATTTCTATAAAGTAGGCCTAATTTAAGGTGGGTATTCCTTATACAGTTTTTTATGTGGAAGTCAAATTTTAGTTGATCGTTGATTGTGATTCCTAGTAGTTTTGAGCTAGATTCAACTACAATAGGAGTGTTATTGAGTGACTGGATAGTAAAAGAGGATTTTATATGGTTGAATGTTTTGGGAAGGAAAAGTAGGAGCTTTGTTTTCTTGGGGTTGAGGATGAGTTTGTTGTTTGAGAGCCATGTTTCAACTGAATTAAAGGAGGTTTGGGTAGCTGATAAGAGTTCAGAGGGAGAGTTAGCTATTGTAATGACTGTAGAGTCATCAGTGTATTGGATGACAGAGGAAAGTGGGCAGGAGGTACAGAGCAGGTTTGTGAAGATGTTGAAAAGCAGTGGCCCTAGATTGGATCCCTGTGGGAACTATCTACTTGTTTCATGGGGAAAATGTGATCAAAGTAAAAAATGAACAGCAAACAAGAAACAAGCTCAAGATAAACTGCTTAAATGATTACTGCACAGGATATGGACCACACATGATAGATTGGCATTATGTTAGTTTAAAGCAAAGATGACTGCAAGTCGATTGGCATTCTGTTAGTTTAAAGCAAAGATGACTGCAAGTCTCCAACAAATGTAATGAGCTTCTGAAAATACTGTAATCCTGTCCTTTATTACAAATACTGTCATATGCATTTCAATACCTAATGCTTATACATTATCTAGTTATCTAAATATTATCTGCATGGCAACAACAAAAAGGTTTTCAATGTTGGTAATTCTTTAACAGTATGCTTATTAAAGCTTACTTGCATCTTACAATCTCAGACAAGCTTACCTGATGGTTATTAAAGCATTGCAACTTAAACACAAAGCAACAGGGACTGCAACAACATGCATTTTCTGAATAATACAAAGCATAAATCAACAGTCTAAAAATATGACAGTAAACCAAAACATTCTGCAAAATCAAGAACAGATGAAAAACCACCATAGTACTTGCATCTATCTTGGATGGGGGGATACTCTGCACACTTACAACATAGACAGTTGACAGAATAACAGGTCTTGCTTTAGCATGCATTTTTCTGAAGGGTATGAAGTCTGAAACTCAATGTTTGTCATTATTTAGTGACTTCATTCCTAAATGATTTGCCAGAAAAAACACACATTTTATGAGGAACAAACCAAAAATAAGAAGCAAAAATCTATTCATTCTGTGAAAATCTGGACAGTTGAGAGGTATAGTTCAGCCGGGGCTGTCTTTGAGTTTTCTGCCCTTCCCCCCTCATAAAATCATGGTCGAATGGGGCCTCCCCCCTGAAGCCATTCCAATGTCCCATTACTTGACTATTTCACCCCATTTACCATAAACACTGTAATATGCATACTGCTTTACTTTTACGATGATTTGGATTTCATTTAAAAAAAATTATTTTACATTTTACAGCACACACACTAATAGACATCTGTTAAACAAAGCAATGCAGTCTCACAATGAAAATAGACTTGGCATTAAGACTTCTCTGCCCTTGAAACTCACAGTCATTGAAACAGCGTTGAAACCCACATTCAAAGAAAATGCATCTGGCCAGTGGCAACAAAGATTAACTATGGTCTGTTTTCAAATCATAGGCCCCTTTCACACAAAAAACATACATGTGTTCTTTGATACACCTTCCTGACTCTATTAAATTATATTCCTTGTGTAATACAGTACAGTACAGTTGTTAGTGGACATTTTACATTTATTGTTTTGAACATTTTTCCAGTAAACAATCAAACAAATTGCATGCACCCATATTGGCAAAACTGCCCAGTTCAGTACAATTCCATTATAAAAGTCTACTCAAACTTCTACAATCCACCAATATCAGTAAATATGCACAATCTCTGCAGAAGTAAAAGTCATCTAAATAATTCCACATTAAAGAGATCTGTATATAATGAAGAGGTTGCTGCTAGCAAATGACTTTAAATTTCATTGGTTCATCTACAAATAAAGTGGCTGTTGCCCCTGAGGAATAAATTACCCATGTTATATTAAAAAAGGATAATATTGCAATAGGGAATGGATGGCAAACTGATAACAGTTTGATAGTTATTAGGTATCTCTGCCAAATAAGACATTCTCAGGAATGCAGCATCCACCCTTTTTAAAAGTACAACACAGTACAGTATCAGCAATGCATCTTCATACTATGGGAGGAGAACCCACACCTTCTGCACCAAAAGCAAGTACACTACCTGTTCTGCTATTAACAATGCAAGTAGACTATGCAAAAGCACAGCTAAACTTCTCTTCCCCTGAAGCTCTTATCTCCTTGTAAAATAACTTGACACATTCATCTGTATCTCTCAACTTTGCAGCACATGAGCACAAGAAATCTGGAAAAAGCCAAAATTTATTTTGGGGGGGGGGCAAAAGCCCAAATGCCAGAGAAACATTTTAAACATTGCTTGTATAACCTTGGAAAGTTGCTAGAATAAAATGCTGTGCTACCACCATGCATTTCACTGCCAAGTTCTCACCATAGCTCTCATCGTCTTAGCACAAAACACCTGGACAAAGCCAATAATGGCGGAATACAGCCCCCAAACATATTCAGTGAATTCAGTTCTCGCCATAGCTCTCAACCTCTTCGCACAAAAAAAAAGTGCACAAAGCCAATACTGGGGGAATACAGCCACAAACATAGGGAGAAATTTGAACTATTGATCTTATAAACTTAGAAAATTGCTAGAATAAAATGTTTCGTGTTACCATGCACTTTCTGAAGAATATGAAGTCCAAAATTCAAATGTCTGTCATTATTTAGTGAATTCAAAATCCAGAAAACCACAGATTTTATGAGGAACAGAACAAAAATATGAGGCAAACATCTGAATGCTTTTCACAAGTGGTGGTGGGTAGGGAATTCAGGCTCTTCCTACCTGCACCCAAGGTTGAGGGTTTGAGCCTAAGTTACACTCTAGCCACACACACACACACACACACACACACACACACACACACACACACACACACACACACACACACACACACACAGCCTGAGCTAAGTTAAGCCAAGCCAGAAGTCTCTGCTCATTCTGTGCATTCACAGACTGCAGATCTTGCAGTCCAATCCTCTTCCAGTCTATGCCTTAGGGCATCTGTAGACTGCTGCTTTCTTTTTGAATTTTTGGTTTACAGCTGGGGATTGTTTTTATTTTGGCTTACAGCTGGGGGGGATGCAGTCTTGCAGTCCAGTATCATGAGCCGCCACTGGCATATCCCCAGCAACATTCCCCCATGAGTACAACAGCAATAGGAAATACATATAAAACAAACAAACCCTTTTTTTTAGGAATCCAATTAAAGCTAACCGTAGGTGTGTTGGTGTGCCCATCGCTTAGCTATGGTTAATGCAGCTTAAATGGCCAAAGAGGATAACAAGGAAAATATATGCAATTGAAGCAGTATAGCAATAATGTAGTGGGTAGAACATTTGCATTATGAGCAGGCATTCCCGGTTTGAGTCTCACTGCAGCACATTCCATTTTCCATGGCAAATCACATTATGACCAATATTTTAGTTCAGAACCCACTAAATAACATATATTTGTGAACTGGAGTACTATATTAAATGCACATGTGAGATGTCAGTGTCATAATGTTGCAAAGTCCCCAGATAAGCACATGTGCCCCATACAGTATATGTACACAGGAATCATGGATACAAATGGAAGGTAAAATTTGTAATGAATGACAATGCCATACAGCTTCCAAATCCCATACCTTCCCAAGAACCATTAGATATTACTGCCTAAATCAGTGCAATTGTAAGTGGGAGTAAGCACTAGTAATCAAATGTAAGCACCAATAAGCAATAGTAAGCATAGTAAAGCACTAGTAAGCGAGTTTAAGCCTATTTGCATGGGGGTAAGCAATGTGCATAGAGGTTACGTAATTTAAAGCTACCTCTCTGTAAGCATATTTAACCAGAGGTTAGCATTGCTTACCCTCATGCAAACCCGTGCAAACCCACTTACAACTGCTCAAAAGTGCCTTAATCACTCTGTATCCAATGGCCCTTATTCTGCCCAGCAAAAAAATAAACCCAGGACCCTATACACTATAGTCACAGTAGTTAACCACCAAGCCATCACAGCAGTAAAGAAGAATGAGGTATCACCAAAGAAGTCCTCACTATAGTAAGATCAAACTGAACTTGTGAAAGGAATCAGTATACAGTCATATGTTCTATAACCCACTACATAACATAAATATGTGAACTGGAGTACAGCAGTAAGCCCAGAAGTGAGGTGTAATTGTAATAGAGTGTTGAAGTCCCCAATAAAACACGAGGACCCCATACAGTGTACGTACACATGAATCATGGATATCAGGCATACATATAAGATGTAATGAATAATAAATAAATGCCAAAAAGAAAATATAATCCAAAGTCTATTGTAAGCAATGCTAAGCATTGCACAGGCCAGCTTAGGAGGTATAAGCAATGTGTAGGCCAGCTAACTCAATGTGCTCAGTGTTATACCCCTTTAAACAATGCCAACCTTAGGTAAGCAGGTTTGACCATAGCTTAGCCTTTTCAAAATCAGCCAATCACAGAAAAGTGCAGGAAATCAGCCCTACTTAAACCCAACAGGCGGGAATACATCTCATAACTGATTGTAGCTTCCCCTTGCAGGCACCATGTCAGGAAGGGGAGAAGGAGTGTGCTTTCGGTCGCAGTACTGGTGCATCCAGGAGTCCAGAGTCATGGCAGGACTCCTTGTCAAAGACCAGAGACTGCTGCAGGTCCAGTACCAGGGTTTCCAATATAAAGTGGAAGCCTGGGACCATCTCACCCATGACCTCACCAGTGCCACTGGCATACCCCAAACTGGTGAGCAGGTCAGGCATCACTATTCTGACCTAAAGCAGCATAAGGGGGACCTCTTGGAGCAGTGGATCCAACAGGCTAGAATTGCAGGGGATGTCCCAGCTGTGTCACTCCACTATGTGTGTAATAAATGCCAGCTCATGTATATCATGGATAGGTATGGCTAAATATTCCTCTTATGTCCTCCACAGCTGCAAGTGAGTGGGTCGCGAACCAGGAGACCTTAGTCTCACTGTTTCCACTAAGGGGCTCATGGACTTCCAATTTCCCAACACCCCATCAAGGTGTTTACCCCCCACATGTGTCATATACCACCCCTGTATGCGTCTTGTTTGTCTTGTCTGTTAACCTACCCAACCTACCTCCCCAAATATACCTACTATCCATCCCCAATATCCCACTCTCACCTGAAAAAAAAGGGGGCAATCTGTTCCCAAAAAAAAAAAAAATCTTATCCCATCCACTGGACAAATGTAATCTGGTCTAATTGGCAGCACAACTTATTATTGTTGTCCTCACCCCTATCCCAGGGGTTTGAGTGTCCAAATCTACCTCCAAATTCAGTGTATATGCACAGCTGTTGCTGTAGAAGAAATGGGCTGCTATGGACCTTCCCAACACCCTTCCTGAACATCCCTAGCTATTTTCCCTACTGTCTTTCCCTCTTTGTGCCTCTTTTTCACCACTTTCCTATAGCCCTTTTTTTCTTTTTTTTTTTTTAAAGAAATTAGCGCGGGGGTAAGCGGTAGTAAGCACTTTTAAGCAGTAGTACATGGGTTTAAGCCTGTTTGCATGGGTGTAAGCAATGCCTATACAGGTTAAGCAATTTAGAAGCTAACTGGGTATAAGACAACTTCAACAGTAACCGGAAGTTAGCAGTGCTTACCTCCATGCAAACCCGCACAAACCCGCTTACAGTCACTTAAAAGTGCCTTAATCACTCTGTATCCAATGGCTCTTGTTCTGCCCAGCAACAATATAATCAGCCTCTGCAAGGCTAGAACCCAGGAACCTGCACAACATAGACAAAGTGATTTATCACTAAGCCATGTCAGATATACATAAGCCTGATGTTTTCACAAACATATCATCCAGCCCAGTCATTCAACAGTACAGGGAATGCATTCCAACATGTAGATGTATGTGTGTGTGGATAGATATTAATATCTAATACATATGCGTTGTTGCCTCACAGCATTTGATTTTCAGCTGGAGTGCTGGGAGTGCCTTCGGTGTGGAGTCTGCATGTCCTCCCCGCAGTCGAGTGGCATTCCGAAAGACATGCGTGAATGGGCGTGCCTTCGCTGAAGGTTGGGCGTCAAGCTGGCAACTCGGCACCGTAAAAATCTACTGCCAATCATTAGCAGACCGGAGTTCCAATGTGGCGACCCCTAACCAGGAAAAGCCGAAAGACAAACAACATATGCATATATATATATATATATATATAGAGAGAGAGAGAGAGATAAACATATATACATACATATGCATACATCTATAGATATATATGTTACATCTATAAATCTATATATATATATATATATATATATATATATATATATATATATATAGATATATAGATATATATAACATATAAATATACAGCAAGTTATATATATGTAAGCAGATATATATATATATATATATATATATATATATATATATATATATCTATATAGGTATATATGGACATACATTTGTAGATAACAATGGGAACATTACAACCGCATATATGTCCACATGCACTGATAATGAGGTTGAGAGGCCCCAAACAACATGCATCTTGTACGAAAAGGTATTCCCCCCACCCGCCCACAGCCAAACATGTCTGCCCCGCAATACACCACCAACTGTTGCAGATCCCATACTCAGGACCTGACATGACATGGGCACATGATGTTAACAGTACTCCATCCCACCTGTATGATGTCAGGCTGGTATCAGTAACATATCATGCAGTACAGTCTGGCTCCCATAGGGAATGTGCAATGTGGAAGCAATCAACATCCCTAGGATACATATATACAGATAAAGATAGACACACACACACACACACACACACACATATATATATATATATATATATATATATATATATATATATATATATATATATATATACATATATATATATATATATATATATATATATGTAACTACACATACGCACGCAGAGATATGTATAGTAAGATACATATGTAGAAGGTGCAGACAATATGGAACAGCCACTAAGCCTACAGTTACCACCTTACCAACTGGACACTGTATGAGCCACCCATACAAATGACATTCTTTGCCTGCAACATATACCCACAGAGAGGTCAAAGGATATAACACCACACACAGGTTTGCTTACATGGGAAAGCTTTATTTGTGTACTATTACAATTGTATATGCCATGTTATATAGCTGGCAAGACACTGACATCCATATAAACAGAGTAATGCAACTCTGAAACAGTTATACTAATACAGTAGTCTGGAAAGGTTTACAAATGTTGCTGTCCAGACCAAGGCCTTCAAGTAGTACAATAGTAAAGACAGACTGGGCCACAGGATACCAAACAATCAACATTAAGTAATGCAGATGTATAGTTTAGCAGCATCTATCTCCACTCTGTACACACTGCCTAGGGGGTAAAGACCTCAGTTGACACAATGGAATGCAACTGTTACATAGCAAGGTATAACTGACATCACAGAGACCGAGAGAGAGAGAGAAGCCTAAGGCAAAGCCAAATCAAAAAAAAAAAAAAAAAAAAAACAAATCATAACATCCAGCAAACTATCCAGAACAGACATCATTCCACAACAGGTATGTGAAGGATATATGCATGTAATTGAATGTAGTACCTGGTCCATAATAATGGGATAGATGATGTGGAATGATATATATGTGCCATCAGGTGTTGTTGCAATGATGTTCAACTGAACAACTGCCATGGACAATAGTGTCTGTCCCTGTGGGTAGTGGGCCATAGCCATCAACTGTGCAGATCAGCACTGACTGGCAGGATGTAAACCATCATAGTGTGTATTGTGTAATGGGAAGTATGTATATTATGTGCCCAAAAGCTGGTGGTGGAAGTAATGCCATTATGATGGACATGTGGGACCCACAGCCCACCTCTTGCAGGATACTCAGGTTAATCTGCAATGTACCATGCAGGAATGCCATAGGTGTGTAATAGGGTTACCTGCAATCTGGTCCTACATATACCCCCCTAATGTCAGGCTGTGTCCATATGTGGCACCTGTCTGTGTTGTAGCAAGGCAGATCAGTGCAGCTGTGCAGGAAGGTGTTGTGAGATTGTGGACCTGATGTCTGAATGTACCCCACATATAGGTATGCATATGAGTACATATGTACACATAAATAATATATAAAGATGTGTGTGTGTATATATATATATATATATATATATATATATATATATATATATATATATATATATATATACATGCATGTGAAATATATAGATACCCATGTGTAGACATGTATATGAGCACATATATCTACACATATATATGTACCTATATGCACATGTCTACATATATATAAACACACACAAACATATATGTATGTAAATACATGTCTCCTATATTACTACCACAGTGGTGCATGCAATCTGTGAGGAAACAGCAAACACAGCAATACACACAGATATCTACAGCTGGCAGTGTGTGCAACATGGACAGGTATGTCACATGTGAACCCCTTGTTGGGACCACACTGCCCTTGTCTGTAAAGTATTGAATGGGAATATGGGGAAGTATGTCAGGTATAGTTGGGGAGGTGGTCGGGGTTGGTAGATATAGAGGACAGTCTACAGGGGTGTTATGTGACAGTTGTATATGTATATGTGTATGTGATGTTGTGGGTAAACACCCTGGATGGTGTATGTGGTCTGTGATGTAGACCCCCCATGGGCCCTAATATGGACACAATGGGAACAAGCCTCCCACACACTGTTACTCACAACAGTAGTCTGTGTCCTGAAGGTCACTGGCCTGGAGGCTTAGCAGAAGGAGCATGTCAGCCCTCTGAATGTGTACTGGGTGCCTCAGAGTGATGTAGCACATCCCACATGTGTCTGTGGAGCCAGTTATGGAACAGACCCTGGACCTGACCTCAGGGGACAGGAACATGTCTGTGTGTGCCCTCGGGGGGGGGGTCAACATCCCCTGGGTTGGTTCCACCTGACGGTATTGCAGGACCAGTACATGAGGAGGCCCCAGAGTGGGACACACATGTGATGTGGCCTGGTAACATGGGCAGATGGATTTGGAGAGGTGGTTCTGCTGGGCAATTATACATATACATGCCACTGTGTCACTGTTATAGAACATATGTTGGTAGTAATAGTCTACACAATCCCAGAACATGTCCAACAGCATACATAGATATCCCCAATAACACAGAATGTCAGATATGCAGCAATCACAAAGCAGCCATACCACAGGCATATGTGGGACTATAGTGGCCCTGATAATGGCATGCAGGTGAATAGTCTGTAACAGGCCAGCAATAGTGTTCACACAGGGAACACGGCTACAAACACATAGAAAGTGTAGTATGATACAATATATGTCCCACTGGTAGGTAAGCTGTAGCTATACCTAATGAGTTGTGTGAACAGTTTTTTGGCACTGATATGGTTGGGGGGGGTACAGAGATATGTATTAAGAAATGTGGTAACCTTGATGTATGAGTTGCTCAGACCTGTTTCCATCTTTATGTCTTTCAGCCAAGATGTCGCATGCATGGCTACCAACATATTCAGCTGCCGAAACTGAAGTGCTGCTCACGTACTTAATCCAGCACTACCCTGTGCTGTTTGGCTGGGCTTCCCATGTCTAGCAGGAGTGGACCAACCTGTGGAGCGACCTAGTCCACAGGGTCATTGATGTTGGACTGCACAACCGCAGTTATGAGCAGGTCCGGCATCACTGTACTGACGGGCTTTGCAATGCCCGTTGGCGTACTTCTGCAGTCACCACATCATGGGGGGGGGGCCATGCCATCCATCCCCCCTGACATGTGTGGAGGAGCTCCTGGCCAACCTCGTGGCACCTGCCCATCCCGCCAGCCACCAACCACCAGACAACTTTGTGGGGGTGCATGCCAGCCACACTCTGGCCGAGGAGCATGTGGGTAAGGCCTCAGGACACATCAGTAGACCACTGTTGCTTATACATCTGCATCGGTACAGGTAGATTATGAATATCTGACATGTCATAGATACATTGTGTTGCTGCATAGTAGTGATAAACAGATGTCCATATGTGGTAGTATTGTGGAAATGTATTGTTGATGTATTGTAATACTGCACCCACCCTGTAGCACTGCCACAGGTGTGGCCACTGACATTGCATCTCTCACCCTCTTATGTAGGTCCCTCCGGAATACCACCAAGGCAGCAGCCTGTAGCTGGTGAGTATGGTTTATGTAGATGCTTGCCAACCCACCAGGCATGTAATGGCGATGGTATATTCCATGCACACATCTAACACACCTACCCAGAATGCATGCTGTACATGTGCATGTATTGTTGCTGTGAAATGCACGGCATCACAGGGGTGACCATGATGGGGTATTAGAAGGGTATGTCAAACACCTGCATGATAACTAACATCCTGTCATTGTGGAATGTGTCCACAGGGAGTATCATAATGATGGGAGACACGGCCTACAGTAGGGACATGTTCAGAACAAGACCCATATACAGTGCACACCAATGTATATACCTGTAGGATAATGGTAACTGCTACAGAGATACACTATGGCATAAGGCATTACAATAGTACACATTATCAGCTGGGACTAGACTGTAACATGTGGTGTTCAGTGTATGGGACACTGCAAAGTGACACACGTGTAGGGCTTACTTGTCATGCATCTGTAAAAAGGTTGAAGGAGGGGGGGTGTCAGCATGACACACCAGTGCACTACAGCTGGGATCCTAAGGATGCTAGGAATGGCTCTATCAGCACATAGTCAGGTTCAGGACCTGTGACAGCCATAACCCTACCCCCACAGCAATAGTGATGGCAGTGTGTGAACACCAAGGGATGTGCACATGAGTAGACCTTGCAATCACACAGAATAGGGGGACATGTGTAGGGCAGACAGAACATACACTGGCAAATGCAGATGGCCCACACTGGTATACCCCTGCTAGGAGTAGTGACTGCTGTAGTACACACAAGAGGTGCAATAAACCTTCATGATAAGGGTGTGCACACATATGCCCACACGGTGTGTATACATCACGGTCAGCATCCGCACACGTAACACATTCTGTAGACACTGCATGTGAAAGTACAGGACATATGTCACATATCAGGCCCATGTACTGCTGATGTGTGATGTGGTCCAATGGCAGATCAAGGATAGGTGCGTCAAATCAATAAAGGTGTGTACACCCCCCATAGCCATGGTATGCTCTGATGGTTGTCAGTGTAAGAGTACTGGATTGGTCATACATGGTCCGCTGATGTTGAGAGCTGTGCATCAGACATCAGGCATTCACAAATGACATCTGTCTACATAAATACCAGGTATGTGTTTCTGGAAAACATAGGGGCTGTGAGCATTAAAGCTGACATAACTGACACAGTAGTACACATTCAGCAATGGGCCATACACCTGTGAGGTGTGGTGCACAGTACATGGCAGGGTGCAGAACAGGTGCACAGAAATACCGTGTTCATGGGAGCAGTGGTATCCAGGGGAAGGGGCTTCACCTAGTGACACAGCACATGCATCACACACATGTATACTGTTGTCAGCATGGATTGACTATAGCTGCACTGCATGCTGTCGGGTACCATATGTTAAGCATGTTGACAGAGGGCTATTAGGAGGACTGTGTGCACTTTCATTGTGCAACCTCATCTGTATGTGTGTACTTTCATTGTGCAACCTCATCTGTATGTGTGTGTGTGCATCCTGGTGGGTAGTCAGTTTGTCTGTAGGGTCACTCTGGTAAAGTGGAAAAAGGTTGATGCATATAGGATGCTTGTGTGCCTGCGTGTGAGTTTGTGTGGCCGGCCATGTATGCACATGTGTGATTGTGGGGTGTCCATACAGCAGTACCTCCCTCTGGGATCATGCAGTACATGTACATGGACTGTCACATTACACACCAGGAATACTTGTTGTGTGTGTAATCACCAGACAGCTGATAGCATAACATGGTCTGTAGCATGGAACAGGCATCGAGAGGGAAGGTAGACACCAGGTACACCCTTAATATCATATTCAGCAGACAAGTCACCTACAACCCACATATGCAGCGCTACAGATACATTGGGGAAGCACTAGTCAACACCAAATATTACAGTTGTCACATGATAGGCTGAATGAGCAGTATGTCTGGCATGTACTGAGCATTACATACACATGACATACCAGTGAGTGATATTATGGATAGAACATAGTAGCCCACACATATAGGGGTCATGCTCATGATGTCCGGACATACAGAGGGTGCATACAGAATGACAGCAGTGAGGCCATGTAAAACTACTACACACAGGTCAGGCAGGTAAAGTAGTAACAGGTCCTGTGTTGTGGCCGCTTGTGTAGGCATTTAGAGGACTGATATGTTAATAAGTGGTATCAATGTGTGTATGTTAACAAGTGTGATGCAGGATGGGGTACCACATGGACATATACGTGGGACTGTCTGTAAAGTTTTCCCCCACAGGTGGTGAAGTGGGTCAGGGTTCCTCCTGCATGCAATCTGATGTTGGTGTCCACACAGACACAGAAGATGATGATAGTACTGTTGAGGCACAGGTGGGGTTGTCAGGGGCCAACATTGTGCCAACATTTAATATCCCCCTTTTAGCCACCCCAACCCTGCACACAGTTTCAGTGCCTATACACACCCCATCACCAGTGGCCATAGCAGAGGGACAGCTGGCGTTTGGTGGCAGTGCACAGGGAAGTGAGGTAACCATGCCTACTGTGTCCGGTCTCTGCAGGCATAGCCGGATGTCTGGCAGAGCACCACATAGGAAGATGTCCCAGGGTGATCGTGGTAGGGCCGCTGGACATCTTGACCCTGGCAGAGGTGATATAGCTGGTACCAGTAGGCACATGTTTCAGGCTGTCATGGTGGAGCAGGCACGTATAGAACGTTACACCAGACAGGGCCTGAGGCTGCAGAGGGCTGCTCTCACATCTGCAAATGACAACGTCCATGAACTAGCTGGTGCCATCCATGGATTAATTGAGTTAATGGATAGATGGTCTGGGGAGATGATGGCTCTCATCAACCGTGGTCTGTCCATGCTTGAACATGTGATGGGAGTGCGGTGATGGCCACATGGACGTAGGCCAGCAACGCCAACAGCTGACAGTCAATGTGAATGTGCCAGGATACCAAGGGGCTCCTGTAGTGACAGTACCAGCCCCAGCACTGTGGGGGGTGCTGTCCACACTACAGCACAGCAGGCCATGAGCACATGGTCCTGGTCAGTCCAAGGAGGGACCTGGTACAAGCGGACATTTGTCATCATCAAGTGAGAGTAGCACATCGAGGCCTGTACCTGGATGTGCCCATGGAACCCCTGGCAGGCACAGTCCACGTTTCCATGGCTGGAGGCGGTGAACTGCACACCCTGCCAGGTATGGTCTGCAGCTGTCTGTAAACACCTGTGTAGGGCAGCCACATGGCAGAACTGTGTGCATACATACCCACACACTATGCAAACACACCTAGGGCAACCCCATACCTACACACACCACAGCACCATGCCCAGCTCACCACAGTGCACCCTCACCCACACAAATGGTGTCAAATGTATTACCCACCCTCAGCCTCTGGCAAACCAACATCACACCCCATGCATATGATGATACCTGTGCCACATCCCTGTCATCCATACCATCAATGCAGGGACAGGCTAATATGGTTCTAATGCACACAGTCGCTGTACTACAGTGTACCACAGTACAGCAGTGTAACATGCTGTAAGGAGTAAAGTGTAATGCATATATGGCAGATAGTGTAGCTGTCCAGCAATGATGCATTATAGCTGTTAGTAACACTGGTTGACTGCGGTCCCTATAATATTATCCATTTGTGTTGTAGGTGTACATGTGTCAGCACAACGATGGTCTGCAGTCATATTCCACAATGGGGTATGGCACTGTGGTGACACCATGGCTGTGACATATCTGGGGTACAGTTAAACACATCACAGGTTACTAAAACAGTTACTGCCTGTGCCGCATGGACAGGTGACCCACTGAGGCATGTATACCCTGCAACCTAATGTAGACCCATCCACATACATGCACACTGTTACCTGGAAACACTGGGACTAGACCCCTACCTAGCTATGTAGTGATACTGAAGTGTGTCGCTTACATTGCACACACCACACAGCATTTAAGGTGAGGTGTGTGTACCAGGTTACATGTTACATGCAGAAAATCCCCAGACATATACAGTATGCTAATGGGGGATGTAATGGGTGTATATGGACATTACGTAGTGTGACATACCGTCATAGACATATTAACAGCCACATAACAGCCAGTCACATATCCGAGATACCAGGGTCTATCGCTGCTACCTAACTTGACCATGTGTCCAGTGTGTTACAGGTAGGCTGCACACAGCACATGCATAACTGGCTTGGATCGTGGTATCAGTTACCTCTATGGGTGAATGGTGACAGTGGTAACCATAACGTGATACATGGGACATATGCCGGGTGTACCTTGGTGTAATGATAGTGTACACAGCACCCACATCCCCCAGTGGATATTGTACTCTCTGAAACCCATGATGACACTCTGCCATACCCACCATCACACATTGGCCACAACTGCGATACAACCCATAGTATACCCCAACAGTGGTACTACAGGAATATGCATCTAATGCACATGCCACACATGTAGTAGGGTGTTGCATTGTCATGCCTCACCTATGGGCAGCAACAACACTATCTGTACTACTGTGTGGCAATGGGTATTGGAATAGGAGTATGTGGCCTCAGAATGCTGTACTCTACAGATATATGGACATGTACAACTACACACACATGCCAGAACACAATGGGTATCCCATGACTATCAACCTATTTGTAAAACACTGTTGTGTTTGTACTGCAAGGCTCATGTAGCCAGTATGGGGGGAGCCTAATAGGGTAGATGCAATGTCCCATACAGCAGCAGCCACAACTGGCTATTGCAATGGATGTTGTGTTGGTTGTGAAGGCCCTCATCGAATTTCTAGTACAGGTGTGCTAACACACAGACACTGCTATACTCAGTCATGCACACGTACACGAGTCAGTACAGGGGTGCATCACTTCAGGTGGTCATAGCTGTGTACCTAGCTATTGTCCAAGGGGAGATGGGTTGTGTAGGGGTTGTGTGTACAGTAGTATCCTGCCACCTGGCAGTGGGAAATCTATCAACAGTGACTACTGTGGTGACCCTCAGGGTGAGAATGACATGCATCATCCAATCCTCCAGGTGCCTCCTGCACATGGCCACTGAGGCGATCAAGTTGACAAGTATGCAACATGCATTACAACACATGGTTAGTGTCTGCGATGGAGACCTGTACCCAAGCATGCTCTGTTGACTGTGGTAGTGTAGTGGAGGTACCTGTGGCATGTGATGCGTACAGAGTGACATCTCCTATATGTGCCAGTTCTTACACAGCTGAGCAGACATATCAGTGTCATTCAAGCTTAGGTTGCCTGTATATATCCCAGCTGGATACCTGCCATCTGCACATCTGTACAGGGACTGACAGTCATCAACTTGGCTAGTAGCTATGCAATAGCATGAGTGTGTTGACAGATAGACATCTGACAACAATATGTATGCCATAACTACATGTCAGAAGCTCTCACTAACATGTGCTGTACAAACGGTAGTCTACAGTTGCATTCCACATGAAGGATCATTACACAGCAAGAGGTACATACTGTGACACAGATCACACAACAGGGTTACAACAGGGAGGCCTCAGGGTCCAGCTATGCCTGCATGTGTGCCTGTTGTCAGTACTATATTTATCACTCTGCTCTTGCCTGGGTAAGGATTGTCAACAGTAGTACTGCCATGATACACTACATGTTAGTGTGACAGCATGTACCCTGGGCTACTATACCTGTATGTAACACATTCACATGGATAACAGTGCTGTACAGGCCTCATATACATCGGTGTCCCACACATGACACTCACACCCCTTGCCACTGTAATGACAGCACATAGGCGCATGTATTGTACATGGCATTACATACACTTATTACAGATTATCAGAGTGGGTGGTGTGACCTGGTTACCATGGCTAAGCCATGCTTAGTAAGTATCAACATTGCTGCAATATAACAGCTGAGCTGATTTGTGCACTGGTAAGTGAAACCTACACTGTGTAAGCACCTGTACATTTACCCATAGTTCAGCACCACTTAGCTTCATGCAAACCCGCACAAACGTGCTTAAAGCTGCTCAAAACTGCCTTAACCACTCTGTATCTGACAGCCCTTGTACTGCCCAGCAACAAAATGAACAGGCCTTGTACCCAGGACCCTGTACACTAAAGTCACAACACTTAACCACTATGCTATGACCACTGTGAAGACAGCTGTTGTTTTACAATATAGCTGTCAATACACATATTGAGTAGTATTGAACAACTGCCATTAGTTCCTAAATTGTGTAGTCCTTGTTATTAATATGACTGTTGCATCACATATGTTGTTTTATCATAATGTACACATAGCAGATACATACAGTGAGATACATCTGGGAGGGTATACACAACCTTGAGGTTTACACATGACAGGAATATGGTTATATACATATAATAGGTCTATATATGTCTACATGTACATACACATGTATACTCATACATATGTCTGTATACACATCTGTATAGTGCAACATATATATGGCCATGTGCACATCTCTTCATATGTAGATATATATATTTATTTATATATATATATATATATATATATATATATATATATATATATATATATATACATACATAAATGTATATATAGTCATATGTATATGTATATATAGATATATGCATATATAGCTATATATGTATGCGCATCCTATGTGTCCAGATATACCTAGTTATGTTGGTATATACGAAGATATCTATAACTATATGTGCATACATATCTATTCTGATATACCTACTACTTTCAATATATATGTAGATATCCTTACGTATATGTGCATATGTATCTCTATCTGTATATGTGTAGACATATATAGCTCTGTATATGTATATATCTGAGTGTTTATATGTACACCTATGTACATATACATATCCATCTGTGTATGTCGATATGTATATGTGTATATATCTATATAGATATCTGGATCATTATATATACATATATACTTACCATAAGTCCTGAACATGGAGTGGAGCCCTACCTCAGCCCCTATAGTCCCAACATCATAGTGCAAGGGATGTCAGGTATGTATTGCAGGTATATTTGTAGACTATTGCTACTGTAATAGGAATTGTTATACACAGACATGGTGTGTGTGTGTGTGTGTGTGTGTGTGTGTGTGTGTGTGTGTGTGTGTGTGTGTGTGTGTGTGTGTGTGTGTGTGTGTGTGTGTGTGTGTGTGTGTGTGTGTGTGTGTGTGTGTGTGTGTGTGTGTGTGTGTGTGTGAGGTCACATCTGCTTTTAACATGTGAGCCACTGGCTACTGACAAACATCTTAAGGACATCATAGTACAGTACCACTGCTAGCACAGTAATGCTCCTGTGGAGTACAGCAGAGATATTGGCCAATATATGTGATATGTGGACAGTCTGACACACTCTAGACAGTCTGGGGGTATACACAGAACCCTTTAGTGCAAGACATGTGGACCAAGCCTGACAATGTGGATGTTAACAGCCATGTAGATGGCTATAACACATACCTACTGGTATACATTTGCCCCCATAGGTTATGCATTCACACACCCCTGTCTGTCCTGACACATAACCACTGGTACAGAGGTACATTGGCCACATATTACCCACTAGTTATTGACATACATCTGTACTGCATCCCACTGCTTTGTCTGACATACATGACTGTTATGGTGGGCCAGCAGCAGTTCATCTGGCAAGTATCTGGACATGACATCAGACTGGGTAAATAACTAAGCTGCTAGGCATGTAACAAAGCCCTGTGCAGGCTATAGGCATACTGGCTCAACACTGGCCAACATTTCCTATGGGGGGATACACATGTACCTGCATATATATAGCAGGCTCTACAGGCATGTCACAGCACACAGTAACAGACACCTGTGGGAAAGTGCATACCCATAACCAATGTGAACACAGCCACATATGGTAAGCTAGCATAATATTACAGTATATGGACTATCTGTTCAACACCATCCTCATATGTGCCACTCACACACTAACCCTACATATACTGGCCCGCTACACAGTGTGGTCCAATGCCTGTCTGTGGTATGGGACATGTGTGTGTTTGGCCCTACAAACATGTAAGCCGATAGGGTAACATACAGTGGAGCAGCATGTAACATTAGATAGACCAGGACCAAGAACAATGACATATACCACAGTCTGTACACAGGCCAGGGTACATATTAACAATACACACACTGTCGACAATCACCATAAATACACAGACCTCAGTACTGTACGCACAACCACAGAATGCCCAGGTTATGTCATCAAATATAACCCCTACTATACATAACATGTGTAGCAGTCTGATATCTCACTGGCTTGTTATTAGCTATGATGTCACTAAATATGGTCTACAGCGCATATGCACCTCTTACTGCATGACATATGTACAAAGGGTGACAGAGTTGTGGTTGGAGGCACAAATACAGGGCCAATATTGACATGTTGCTGTGATAACCTCATATATTTACTGTTGTAACAGAGTTTATTGCAACATATGTCCTATGAGGGATATGAAGTCAGTAACTCTCACGGCTGTCACCATCTACGGACTCACACTACCTTCTGCAGTTCACAGATAGGTGCTCTGTGGGTAACACATAAAATAAAAGGCACCACACACTGCTCAGTCTGCAGATGACCCTACAGATGGGGGTTTCCTCATAAATATAGCACTGACATTACAGGTATTAAAACATATAGGACAGCCATAGCCACACACACACTGTTAAACCAACATTACTCCAAATGCAGTATAGCAGCACTTACATTCTGTAGTCAGGTCAGACACATCCCCCACCTGTGTGTTGGCCTGTTTCCACAGTGTACATTGTTAGAGGTAAATCCCCAATCCATCTGTGATGCTGTTTGCCAAACAACAGATCGAGGCCCTGCTCACAGTGAATGAAAAGGTCCAACACCAACATGATGTTCCTACATATTGGAGTGTGTTACCATGCAACTGGGTATGGGAATGTTACCACAGCTGTTCCACATGCAATCAGCTAGAGGAGGACTGCAATTTGTGCAGAGGCCATCAGCTGATCATGAACATCACTTAAAATGTACATGCTACTGTCTAAGCAAAGCAGGTGTAAGTCTCCACATCCACCAGAGAGGGAGTAACAGAGGCAGACAGAGGAAAAATAAGTCAGGGAGGGGTAGGAGAGTAAAACTTAAGCATGTTTGTGTCACACACCGACCAGTGCAGGGTATCAAACCCCTGATGACTATGTAGTACTATCACATGTCTATGCAGTTATTAGATGTGCCATATAGGTTACATGTTGAGAAGCCCAACAAACTTATATGTGATGGTGAGTGACATCTGTAACGGTGATATGGTAGCTATACAGTAGGTGTAGTACATGTGGCTGTCCCCATCAACAGGTGTCAGTGTCAACACAGCCACACTCTTACAGGGACACACACACATTGACACACATGGCAGGGCCAGGAATACAACTCATCACTAGTGAGATTGTCACAGCACAGTACTGTGCAGGTATCACATGCACCACAGGGATCCTATGGAGGTTATATGGGCAAAGGGTATGTGGAGGTGTCTGACCTAATACAGCATGCTTCAGTATGCCAATGGGGATTGTAGTGAGTGTGGAAGTGGTCATAGGCATCATACAACACACACATAGACACCGGGTGCCAGTACTGACATGCATGGGTGCATTGCTTCACGGGAGTGTAATGGTCGACTGTGCCAGATGGCTATACAAGGCTAGATGATGGGTATACTTTGGCAGCAGGCCACATGACAATGGTCTGCATTGTGGCTCGGGGGATGTCGTGTCTGGATTTGCCCACACAGGTGGGTATTGTATTTACCATCCAGTCACCTGGGTAACTATTGCATGTGGCCAATGCTGTGCACTGCTTGCCATGTATGTGTTCCTTAGTCCAGGATATGGACAGTGTCTGGGATGTGCATACCTCCCATATGCATGTACAGTGATATGTGGAACTGTACCTGGGGTGTCTGGCCCTTGTGTACACAGATTGTTATCCGATGTGCCAGTCCTGACATCATGTGGAGGGAACTGTTAATGGACAGCAGGTTGACCCTGCTCTTACATTGCTAGCATGATACCGGTATTCCCTGGTGTCAGTGGCATCTGTCCATACAGGGCATGTCTTTTGGCCATGGTATGTCCTTTGTGAGTCACATTTGATGGTACCACAGGTGTTGCAGGTGTCCATTGGGGAACATAGGGAAGGTACACTGTCAGAATGTAAGTGCTTACTGGACTGATGGACAGGGTGCCATGCCCTCTGTATCCCACTGCAATCACAACCATGGTTACTATCAGTGGGCAATATACAGGGTACTACCAACATAGCAGCTGTTGGCTAGGCAAGTGTTTGTGTGTAGAAACATGGTTCAAGAGTGTTCTCTGGGTAATACAAGGGTTGCTAACTTTGTTCACCTGGCCTTGATGTCACATGTAGGGGTATGGATTTGCACCCCAGCCTCTCGGCTATTTCACATCTGTTATCCCTGTACGGCAGACAATGTGATGTATACTAGGGCCAACATATAAAAGATTTGCAAAACCCACTCCACATTGAGTCTAGTTGTCACACACACACACACACACACACACACACACACACACACACACACACACACACACACACACACACACACACACACACACACATATACACACACACACACCTGTCACAACTCGGATTAGAGCTCCTACCTAACTAGTTTATTACACTACAGCACTACAAAGTTATAGGACACGCCACAGAGATTACTAGAGTACTCCTTCCCCAAAAGTGTATTTCAAAATGAATGACATCAGCAGGATTGCTAAAGTAGGGTGTATGGATTGTAGTGAGTGTGACTAGCCTAAAATGCATTGCTCCCTACACAGACATAGAAACACACACAACATCCACAACTGCCATGTGTGGGAATAGAACCCCTACCAGAGTTCTATATCACACTACGGCATGAAACTGTTATAGGATGTGCCATAGGGATTACTGGAGTACTCCTTCCCCAAAGGTGTATTTCACAGTGAATGACATCAGCAGGTTTGCCAAAGTAGGGCATTTGAATTGTAGTGAGTGTGACTAGCCTAAAATGCACTGTTCCCTACACAGACATAGAAACACACACAACATCCACAACTGCCATGTGTGGGAATACAACCCCTACCAGAGTTCTATATCAGTAGTACACAGCTATAGGATGCACCATGGAGATTCCTGGACTACACATTTCCCAAAGGTGTATTTCAAAGTGGATGACCTCAGCAGGCTTGTCATAGTAGGGTTATGGAGAGGGCAGTGTGTGTGCATGGGCCATAACCCATTCATCTAGAGTTTGACACACCACATGTGAGCACACGCAGGGTTACATTCCACAGGTACATGTATACAGCTGCTAGATGACTATTTCCCTGTATAGTCATGTTGCACAACTAGCACTTGCACCACATAGCCTGTAATGCTGACAGATACCGGTGGCTAATGTCTACAGTGAGTGACATTTACACCTCATGTGGTAGTAGCCATTTGGCTGTATGCTGGGTGGGACAGGCCTCATAATGCATGGCTCCTTGTCACAGTCACTCTCTTCCACACATCTATGTACGTCTACCTTTGGCTTATTATAGTGTGTTGTCTTTGGATATATGTCTGTATTCCTATCCACTGTGTGTGCAAAGCATGACTGGTGCATACTGAGGAGTGTATGCACTAACATCTGCAACTGCCAGATATGTATGGTCCACTGTTGTTTGAAGACATGGGCTTCATTTGTTTAAGTGTGTGAGCATGCCCAGTATGACCTTTCAGCATGTTGTTGTCTGACATTGCCTTCCTTTCTCTAGTGTGTGAGCATGCCCAGTATGCCCTTCTGTATTGCATGTGTGGATCAATTACAGGTAGTTTGTACTCCAGTGCAGACCTTTGTGTTGTACACCTACAGGTAAACTGTTTCTGCAGGGTATCCATTGATCCTTTGGCAATATGGGGACAAACTGTGCAGGGGATAATGTGTACTATAGGTGATTTTGTCTCTGCTGCTTCAGCTGCATGGTACTGCTGTTAGCAGAGATATTCAGACATGTGTACTGTTATAAGAATAACAATGAGAAAAGCAGGATCCAACACTCGTTTATTGGATAGTCTCTCTAGCGCCTCGGCTTTCGCCTTCTAGGAGAATACTATCTGATACATTCAAACACATATTTATACCATTCAATTAAACTAATTTAATTAAACAATTAATCAATTAATTATAAAAAAACTTTCCAGTTGCATTCTAAATTAATACCTCTAGGCGTCATAGTATCAAATTTAAGTATAAAAACTGTTTCTTTATAGCAATTTCCTTTTAACTATTTCATCTCTTTTATTCATAACTATATGTTCCAAAATAGTAGCAGATATACCCTTTGGTTCACTATTATGGTGATCCCTAAAATGTATTGCAAGTGGGCTTTCTATTTTTTTTTATTTTTAATATCTCTTAAATGCTCCTGCAACCTTATTTTAAAAGCACGTTTACTTTCCCCTATATAAAAAAGTCCACATGGACATCTCAATGCATATACAACTACTTCCGTATTACATGAAAAATATCCTAAAGGATAAAAACTCTTCCCATTAATATAATCAAATGTTCTACATACATACTGACAAGATATACATTTGCCACATGGATAAGTTCCCAATGACCTCTTATTTATATCCAAATTTATTTTAGGGGTGAAAAATCCAGCATGGACTAGCATGTCTTTAAGGTTTCTCCCTCTTTTGTAAGAAAAAGTAATATTTTTTGGAAAAATTTCCCTTAGATCCTTATACTTAAACAATGAATTCCAATAGAACTTAATTACCTAACTTTTTCTGATAACAAATCATAAGCCATTACCATATGTATTTTTTCTAAATCTTTCACCTTTTGATTTCCATAGGAATCATTATAAAATTTCTTTTTAGCCTTCCCTACATTACTTTTTTTAACCCTATATAAAGACAGCAATACTTCCTGTGCATCACAGCCCCTTCTAACATATAGTTGTGATATTTTTTCTAATTCCATGTCCACTTCATCCGTGTTGTTATATAATCTCTTAATTCTTATAAATTCACCATATGGCAAAGATTTCATAAGATGCGGTGGATGACAACTGCATCCATCCAGTAGATGTAAATCATTTTCAAATTTACGAAACACTTTAGTAACAATTTTACCATTATCACTTCCCTCTAAAGTGACATCCAAAAAATTAACTCTATTTCCGTACTGTTATACACTGTGATGTTTTCTGTCCTCATGTACTGGCAGGTGGACATTCTTGCTCACAGTGATGTCTTGGGGGACAAGGGTGACTGCAGCTGTGTCCGGTATTGTGGGCAGACACCTACATATTCATGGTATGTTATGCCATTCTGGAGGGGGATCAGCAAACACTTGCTGCTGAGTCTGTGTCTCCGGTTCAGCACCTTGGTACAGTGCTGGCAGAGGATCCCATACTTGTACATCCATCAACATGACAGTATGGCTTTATCTTGTTGTGGCAATGCCTCACAGCTGTACAGATTCACACAGGTTACCCAAAGGCAGGGGCCATGGGTCAGGACATTACCCCTATTGTGGTGTACGGGCAGGTGTGTAGCCACCCATTCATGTGTTTGCAGCCAGGCATAGTGTGTGCATACAGCTTTGTGTCAGACCCTGCACATTCCAAGCTGCCCATGCTCCCACATCCCCCTCTGTTATTCTACCCTCTTCCATACATTATGCATACATTCTCTGATACTTCCCCTAAGGTTATCAACCCATCACAGCTGTGTGTTAGTGTTGGTCCAAAGTTCATGCAGTGAGACATGGTGGACATGTTATTGTGGTTTGTCCACATGGCCCTGCATATGGCTTATGTGGAGTGTATTATGTTGTTATTTTGGTGTCCATGACATAACATGCATTGGCAGTACATGTGAGACACAGGCCTTTGGCAGAGGCCTGTGGACCATTAGGTGATGCTGCAGGCCAGATGTGGCAGGCTGTTGCATTCTGTCAGTCCTACAGTCTCAGACCACCATACAGTATATTCCCCTGAGGTGACAGGGTAGGTGTGATAGGTGTACATACTAATACCTTCTATCAGTCTTGATTAGGTGGTGTGGATGCTGGCAGGGTGCTACCTACAGCTAGGGACACACCTGCATGGGACACCTGCACTGCATGCTGCATTCTTCCACTATTGCCATATACAGGTGAGGTCATATTGTACCCATTCCCCACAGTAGGGATATGACCAGAGAGATACCTGTGGGTGGTGTTTGCGTGAGCTGGGTGCATGTGTGCTATGGGCACTACTTGCATCTGACACACAGATATGCATGGGGAATTCCAGTGATGCAGGCATGTGCCGGTACATCAGCTGTTTCCCAATACATCGGTCCTACCTCCTTTGTGATCTGCAAGTGTTCGGGCAGACATCACCGGTATCCCTTACTACAGGACCAGATAATGTGATGCATACCTGTATGCATAATTCCAAGGGTGTCTCCATTTCACAGTGACACAATATATACTGTACATCTGGGGTACTTTCCCCTGTGTACTGGTTGTATGTCTAGCCCAACAGCCATGCCATGTCATGTCAGTCTTTCGGATGGTGACACATATTACCACCATACATTTACAATGGCTTACTGCTAGCATGTGTTATACTGGTGGGAATTGTCTTTGGCACTGCAGTTGTGAGGGCTTGTCCCTGTCATCAGCAGTAGTGGGCAATGGCCATCAGGTCTTAGCTCAACATGCATACATACTGACCACTCTCACACAATCTGAAACACACACCAACCTAACATACACAGATCTGCATATTGTGCAAATGCTACAACCTATCATGCTACCTTGGCCACTTCTGGGCATCTGTGCTCCACTGGTATTATACCTACACATACATGTTACTACATTTCTACATAGGGTTGTGGGGGGGCACGCTTGACTGTTATGACGTGTGTACATCGGATTGGGGGGTGCACACCAGACCATTACTATATTCCTATGTAGGTTTGGGGGGCACACCTGACTGTTACTACATGTCTAGGTTGGGTTGGGGGAGCACACCTGCCTGTGTCTAAATTCCTACACAGGATTGGTGGAGGGGGGCACACCTGACTGTTACTACATGTCAACGCAGGATTGGGGAGGGGGAGCACCTGCCTGTTTCTATATTCCTACACAGTGGTTGGGAGGGGGCACACCTCACTGTTGCTACATTTCTACGCTGGATTGGGGGAAGGGGCAAGCTGACTGTTTCTACACAGAAGTGGGGGGTGGCACACCTAACTGTTACTACATTACTACATAGGATTGTGGGGGGGGACACACCTAACTGTTTCTACATTTCTACACAGGACTGGGGGACACACCTGCCTATTTCTACATTTCTTCACAGGATTAGGGGCACACCTAACTGTTTCTACATTTCTACACAGGATTGGGGGGGCACAACTGACTGTTTCTATAGTTCTACATAGGATGGAGGAGGGCACATCTGACACTTGTACACATTTGCTATGACTGTACTGGTATGTCAGGTACTCCATTTCATTCTGCATTCCAACCTATCATGCTGAATAGAGGCATATCAGTGTAATACAGGTCTTAGCTTTGATTGACCTACATAGTAGTTTCTGACTTCCTACCCTTCAGAACTAACATCCCACTGCCTGACCTGTTGTGGTTTGTCTGTGTAGGCCTGGGGGGGAGGTTACCCCTAGGCATCATTCAGAGGCCATAGCACAGCCTTTGTTTGTGTTTGTCTACACCTGTCCTACCGGCTGAGACTGTCATTGGGTATGTGAACCTCCCTGACTAGCATGTGTGAGTCATATGGACACACATGTGGCCCAGCATATTTCCTGCAGTGGGTTTTGTCACCCTGTGTACCACTGGCTACTATGGTGACACCAGTATTTGTTACAGATCTCATGGTGCCACTATAGGTGTCTACTATCTGCTGGCATACCTTTCAGCTACCCGATTCCTTTGCATGCTCACATCCATACCATAGACACAGGTAACAACACATTCTACTCCATTTGGCAAATGGTAGGTTGAGTGGCTTACCTTGTGGGTGTCCCAGTATTGAGGGTGGTGCTGCAGGGCTGCCTATGTCAGATGCACATAGTACACTCCCTATACATGTTTAAGTACAGGTAGTGTCATGCTTGGCATCCTTTTTACTGTATGTGCGTGTCAAAGAGAGGTATCATTCCCTGGGTCCCTCCTGTGTCAGTGTATGTGCTATGCGTTGCTTCTTTGCTAAGGTCAGTGCATACTGGGCACACCTCCTTCTGCCTACTGGGGCAGGCTCAAGTTGTTCCTCCTCCAAGTCACTCAGGTACCTGTAGATAGTATTCTTAGGCCTACACACACCTTGGTAGCCACTGGGATGGATTCCCCTCTGTTAGTTCTGTGTGTCAGGCATGGCCGGCACAGCTCAACAATTTGCTGTAAGAGGTCCCTGTCCACCCTATAGCGCTCCACTATCTCCAGCTCATGTAGCCCCGGTAGGTTACCCTGGGTCTGTACACTCTTCTCCGTCTCCTCACTGTGGGTTTGTTGACAGCATTCACATCCTCACCACCCTCATTCTCTTCCACATGTTGTATGATAGCTATTGCAGCCCCTATCATTGTGTTGTTTTGTTTGTTAAAAGTTCCCCGCTTGTATACACTGGTGGTGTAGAGTATGGGAAAAACAGGAAGAAAGGTGTTTGCATAGTTTATAGTAGAGTTCTGGGCTGGGCTAGTCTGCTGCCTGTGTAATTGGCTGATTCTGATACATTTCACCTGTCAGCTATGCTAGTTCTCCCTGATTACCTTCCTACTGCTGTTTTCCCTTCCCACTGCTTTCCTGTTTAAGCCTGGGGGCACGCCGCGTAAACAGAGTGCTCAAATGTGCACAGAGCTGCTAGTTCCTGGTTTACTTTTTTTTTCCTTTAAAACCTGGTGTGCAGTGCACACACCTGCTTAGGCAATGTAAAGAGTGCTAGGCAGCCTCAGACACACCCCCTTGCTTAGCTGTGCTAAGCTTGGAGCAAACCTGAGGCACAGGTCTCCAATCCACTTACAGTATGCCTGACACATCCCCCTATGATGTCAGCTAACTCCTAGACTTGCACCAAGCTATTCCTGCTCTTACACTGTTGGGAGCTGACTAGTACGCAGGGAAAATCTGGGATTCACTATCATTCCCCTCATTTGCATAGAATTGCCTGCTAATGCATAGTTACATGTCTAACACTGAGCCCCCCCCCCCCCTTAGCAATCACTATTCACTGGCCATGTTGTCTTCTGCCTGCCATTGACTATAACAACAGAATAGTGATTTTAGTTAGATTGCTTATGTTGGGTTTATTTTCTTATTTTCCCCCGATCCCATTTGCACGCCACTGTCTTACGCTTAAACAGCCTAGATCGGCTAAAAAAAAGTTGATTTTTTTTTTCAACTGTTTTCCATGCCAATGGCCTTATACTTGGCCATTAGCATGCTTTCTAAATGATATCCACTATTTTTTTGAGGCTGTCATGGCTCCATTTTGGAATTTGCAGAAATGTACTCTGTTACTGACGGAGTACATTTCTGCAAATTACACTAGTCCTGCACGGCCAGTTTCCAGCTTCCTGGATCACAAATTCACCTCATTTGCATGGATTTTTCCTGCAAAATGGGGTAATTTGCATACAGGGGCTGAGTCTGAGCAGGACTAGTGGAGGAGCGCTCGTGCAAGCCCCTACAGGCTATTCCTAGATTGCATGGCAGACATATTGCCTGCTGGAGCTCCTGCACTAATTCTGCATGTCGTACAAGGCTTGCAGAATCCGGGGGACAGTTCTGTTTGTCAGTGTGATAGTGACATTTTAAGTTAAGTATTGTTATGTAACAGATACATTTACATTGTAACAACTAATACTTTTCCCCTAGGGGGTTAGTACAGAGTGTAATTGGAGGCTGCTGAACTACATCTGTAATTAAGTGTTGATTGTTTTTTTTCTTCAAGGCAAGTGCTTTCTTTACTGTTGTACTACTTGAAGGCCTTAGCCTGAACAGCAAAGTATGTTATGTTTTTCACATTACTGTATCAAATGTTTTGTTTGAGAGTTGCATTAATCAGTTGTTATGTATTTCAAACATCTAACTGCTATAAGAAGTGGCATAAACAATTAAATAGTACACAGACATTTCTGTGTATGCAAACTTGTGTGTGGTGTCATGTCCTTTGCATTGTGTTTGGATATATGTTTCATGCAATAATTCTCATTTGTAGGAATGAATACAACACTGGCCATTTTAAAAGGTGGCAAATGCAGGAATAATGGCTGTTTGATATGCTGTGCACCCTCTATACTCTTCTTATACATATCTATAAGTACTATCTTTATATGTGTATGTATATATATATATATATATATATATATATATATATATATATATATATATATATATATATACATACATGTGTGTGTGTGTGTGTGTGTGTGTGTGTGTATATATATATATATATATATATATATATATATATATATATATGTGTGTGTGTGTGTGTGTGTGTGTGTGTGTGTGTGTGTGTGTGTATGCTGTTAGACTGACTGTTTTGCATAATATGTTACAGATATCTTCCTGACATCTTACAGCTGAGATGTCTTACTGTTAACTTGTTGTGCAGAGTCCTGGGTTCAAGACTTACAACTGCTGGTTATTATGTAGCAAGGCATATCTGTTCAGTTGTGGCAGAAGGGGAAATGACAATTACAAGAGATCTGTAATTTGGGCCCCCTTCACCCCTATTAACAATGCATTTGGTCAGATGTTTTGCAGTGAGAGGTTCAGAGTGTGGTTCCAATGTGTGAATGCAATACACATTTATACACACACACACACACACACATACATATATATATATATAATATATATATATATATATATATATATATATATATATATATATATATATATATATATATATATATATATATACACACACATATATACATCTATGTACACACACACACATATATATATATATATATATATATCTACACACACACACACACACACACACACACACACACACACACACACACACACACACACACACACACACACACACACACATACATCTGCATATATAAATACATTTTCCCTACTGTTGAATGAATGTGCTGCATGATATGTTTGAGAAAACATCATATTTACATATGGCTCAAATGGCGTGGTGGTAAATCACTGTAGCTATGGTATGCAGGGTCCTGGGCTCGAGTCTTGTAAGGGTTGATTATTTTGTTGCTGGGCAAAACAGGGGCTGTTGAATACAGAGTGACTACGGTACTTTTAAGCAGTTGTAAGTGGGTTTGCACGAGTTTGTGTGATCGTAAGCAATGCTAACTTCCAGTTCAATATGTTTATAGCCAGTTAGCAGGAAAATTGCTTATTCTGTATAGGCATTGCTTACCGCCACGCAAGCTGGCTTAAACCTGCTTACTACTGCTTAAAGTGCTTACTCCTACTTACCCCCATGCTAATTTCTTTAAAAGAAAAGAAAAAGGGTGATAGGAAAGTGGTGAAAAAGGGGGCATGCAGAGGGAAAGTAGCTAGGGATGTGCAGGATGGGTGTAGGGAAGGTCCATAGCTGTCCATTTCTTCTACAGCAACAGCTGTGCATATAAACTGAATTTGGAGGTAGATTTGGACACTCAAACACCTGAGAGAGGGGTAAGGACAACAATAATATGTTGTGAAGCCAATTAGATCAGATTACATGTGTCCAGTGGACACATGCAAAATGTACAGCTATGTATGGGGCGAGATTTTTGTGGGGAACAGATTGCCCTTTTTTTTAAGGTGAGAGTGTAATGTTGGGGAAGGACAGTAAGTATATTTGGGGAGGTAGGTTGGATAGGAAGACAGACAAGACAGACGACAGCAGTGGTATATGACACATGTGGGGGGTAAACACCTTGGAAGAGGAGGGGTGCTTGGAAGTTGGAAGCCCATTAGCCCTCAAATGGAAACAGTGGGACTGAGGTCCACACCCATGCACCTTCACGGCCCCAAAGGTGGCTGTTCTGGGGGTGGGTAGGAGGGGCAAGGTGACCCTCTAAATGTGCCACGCTGCCCTCAAGCTGGCATAGCATATCTCCAAACTCCCTGCAGAGCTCGTTATGCACCAAGCCCCCTAGCTGATTATGGGTGACAGATTCCCTTCTGCACCAGCTCCCAGAGTGGGTGAGCCCCATCCCCTGAGGCGGTTCCACCCAAGGGTGGTGCAGGACCAGTGGACGGGGAGGTCCCAGGGTGGGTCCCAGATGTGCTGGAGCCCAGTGCCATGGCCAGATGAGGTGAGAGAGGTGGGTCCACTGGGACTGGCCTTCCGAAACGTGCCATGGTGTTGCAGTTGTAAAACATATGTGGGTTAGTAATAGTCAACACATTCCAGGATCAGTTATAACATCATGCATAGATACTCCCATTAACCCAAAACACCAGATTTGGAACTGTTGCATAGCAAACAGAACACATGCATATATGGAATCACAGTGACCATTACAACAGCATGTATGTTACATTGATAGCAACAGGCCACCAATGATAGTATTTCAACATGGAACATTAATAGAAGCACATTTCAATATTTTGGTGCAAATATACCCATTGATTTGTGTATTTAGATTATTGTTGCAGATATGGTGGGGGGAGAGAGAGATGTCAATTAACAACTTATATATCCTTGTAGTTCTCACAACTTTAATGCTCATTGTTCTAATCAGTAAGGTACAGATATTATTACACTACCCTATGGCCTTGGTTTGGCCAGTGGTATGTTTGTAAAGAAGTGTATACTTCAACCGTCTTATAGCTAAATTCTACATATCTTACCTGTTATACCTGTGGAAGGAATGTTTGTTAACAATACCTGACTGTTTCTCCACATATTCCCAGATTCCAAGTTAATATTATGCACATACCTCTCAGTCTCTTATTGCACACACTCCGGTCAAAGCTTGACAACATGGAGGTGGAAATGGGACATATTTTGAATATAGCTCTCATAAACTTGGAGGGCTCGTAGAGTGACATGATTTGTTTTCATATACATTTTCTGAGGGTTTTGAGGCCTGAAAATCAAATGTATGTCATTATCTGGTGACTACAAATCGGAGATCATCCCACTGATTTGCCATGGGCCAGAGGAACAGGCAGAAAATATGAGCCACTTATCTGGAGGTTCTGCAACAATGTGTACAGTTGAGAGGTATGATTATGCATACAGCTTACTACCACTCCCAGGATTCAAACCATGGCTGTGTCTGCTAAAGAAACAACAACTTAAGTCACAGTACAGTGTGCTATTTGAATATTGCTGTTTATCTTTTCAGTGTTTTCTGTCTAAGTCTCTCGTGGTTGTACAATCTGACCTTGTAATTACAACAGTCTTATACAGACATTCCTAGACATTTTTATTATGTAGCACAGTGTGGGTAACAGTGGTTAATACAACATTACTATTCAGAGAATGCAACACTAAAAATGCCCTACAATACCAGACTAAATACTACCAGTCCAGGATTTCAATCTTTATTGGCAGGCACAGTTTTCTTATCTGACAGACCTGTGGAGGGAATGTTTGTTAACACTACCTGAATGTTTCCGCACATATTACCAGATTCCGAGTTAATATTATGCACATACCTCTCAATCTGTTAATGCCCACACTCTGGTCATAGCTGCACAACATGGGGGTAGAAATGGGACATATTTTGAATATTGCTCTCATAAACTTTTGGTGAGTTGCTAGAGTGATAGGTTTGTTTTCATATACATTTTCTGAAGATTTTGAGGTCTGAAAATCAGATGTATGTCATTATTTGCTGCCTAAAATTCTGAGATCATCCCACTGATTTGCCAGGGGGACAGGGTAACAGGCAAAAATTATGAGCCAATTATCTGGACATTCTGAACAAATCGGTACAGTTGAGAGGTATGATTGTGCATACAGCTTACTACCACTGCCAGGATTCGAACCATGGCTGTGTCTGCTAAAAACACAACAATTTAAGTCACAGTAGAGTGTGCTATTTCGTTATTGTTGTCTATCTCATCACTATTTTCTGCCTAAGTCTCCCTCGGTTGTACAATCTGCCCTTGTAATTACAACAGTCTTACACAGACATTACTGGACATTTTTATTATGTAGCACAGTGTGGGTAACAGTGGTTAATACAACATTACTGTTCAGAGAATGAAACACTAAAAATGCCATACGATACCAGAGTTTTTATACTGGCAGTTGACTTTCTACTACTTTTATATTTATTTGGTATGACTACTACAAGCAGGATTGTTACTCACCAGCTTTGCGATGCAGCCTTTGCAGCCTACTCGCATGGGCTTCCTGATTCACAGCCCACTCAGCTGCAGCTATAAGAAAAATAGAGAAATATTTAGCCATACCTATCCATCATATACACAGGCTGGACATTATTAAACAGTTACTGGTATGAGTACTTACACACTGCTGGGACATCACTCCACTGATCTAAGAGCTCCCTCTTCCCCAGTTTCAAGTTGGCATAGGAGTGCCTGATCTGCTCACCAGTCTGAGGGATACCAGTGACACTGGTGAGGTTACGGGTGAGATGGTCCCAGGCTTCCACTTTATATTGAGATCCCTGGTGCTGGCCCTGTAGCAGTCTCTCATCATGGTTTTTTACCAGGAGTCCTACCATGACCTTGGACTCCAGGATGCCCCAGCGCTGTGCCCAGAAGCGTAATCCCTCCCAACCTCCAGCCATGGTGCCTACAGTGGGAAGCTGCAACCAGTTATCAGCTGTATTCCAACCTGTGGGGTTTAAATATGGCCAATTTCCTGCCCTTTGCCTTGATTGGACAGCTTTGAATATGCTGAGCTAAGCTATGCTACAGGCAAACCTGCTTAGCTAAGGTTGGCATTACTTAAAGGGGAAGGTTCAGCACTGCTTACCAATGGGCAAATCCATTTAGCTGAGCTACTCATTGCTTAGCAGTCATATTTACACAATGCTTACACCTGGTTAGCAAAGCTGTGCAATGCTTAGCATTGCTTATTTTTCATTTTATAGACTATCTGTGTATGGAATTGATTCATCATTCATTACATATTATAAATTTGTTTACTGTCCCTGACATCCCCCAATGTGCTTTCATTACATTTATTCATGTGTGACTATACTGTATGGGGCACTTGTGCTTATATGGGGATTTCACAGCTGTATTACCTTAAAAGCCTTTTACAAACCCAAACTGGGTGGGGTCCAGAGTTTGGAGATTACCAATGTAATTGTTTATAAGTTCCATGATGATATGTTCCATAGCCTTGCAGACCAGGCTCATCAGGCTAATGGGGAGGTAGTTCCAGAAGTCTGTGGTGGCTCCCCCTTTGTGGAGTGGGATAACCATCACTGTGCACCATTCAGTGGGCACAAAGCCTGAGGTGAGGCTATGATTGAACATGGTACTTAGGTGGGGTGCCAATTTGTTCTGTAGTTCATGTATAACACAGCCTGGGATGTTGTCAGGTCTCATGGATGCTGTGTTTTTGGATTTGGAGAGTGTGTTTTTTACCTGTGCAGCCGTGATTATAGGAACTTTGCATTCTTCCAGTATAGAGATGGGTCCTTTAGGGGGTGAGAGCGGGGTAAAGTTAGCACTGAACCTATCTGCCACGATGTTGGCAATATCAGTTGGTTCTATATATTTAGTGCCATTGTGCTGTAACTCAGAGCAGATCTGAGTGTTGCTATTGAGATTCTTGACATAGCTATAGAATGCTTTGTGGTCATCTTTAGAATCAGTGACAATTTTGTTTTCATAAAAAGCTTTGGAGGATTTTATAAGGGATCTCAACTTTTTACTGAGGCTGACCAGAGAGTTCCTCCAATCATGGGATTTTACTCTTTTTTTGCAACAGTTTCTTTGTTCTGTTGTAGAGTTTGTTTATGGCAGGGGACCACCAGATTGGCTTCCTTTTTTTGGAGGATAGCATCTTGGTTCTGTTATGGATTGCATGATCCATGCACTCATGTAAGTGCTTATAAAGTGCATTTGTATAGGATTCAGCAGTCGTAATCTATTGTCTGTCTGCAAACAAAAAGATGCCCAATGCTAAGAGTAAGAACACTTTAATTCCAAAAAACAGATAAAAACAAATAAAGAACAGGTAAGCGCTTTCACGATTGTTCGCTTCTTCAGACCTTAACAAACAGTATGAGAAAACAGGCCTTTAAATACAAAAAGCTTCCAATTAATTAAAAACAATTAAAATTGTTAGGTGCTAACACTTATCTGTGTACTAAGCCTCTCTTCTTTAGGAGAGGCTTTAAAGCAACAGCCCTATTCAAACCAGGTGGCACATATACTTTAAAGTTCACAATCCATTTTAACTCAGCAAGTTCAGTCTCATTGCTCAAATCTCCTTCCCTTAAATTTTCATTTAATTTCTGTAGTACCAAGAACTTAAAGCTGTGACTCATACCAGCTTCAGATACATGTTTCGGTAATGCATTTGTTAGTTTATTATTTCGTATATCACTCTGATGCTGTAGAATCCTATGCTTAATCATACGATTTGTCTTCCCTATATAACATGAATCACATACATTACACTTAGCCATATAGACTAGGTTTTTCGTACAACAGTCTGCATAAAAGGACAGATGCATAGGCTCCATGCTTAATGGATGCATAATCAAGTGTGTAGACCATATATAACTGCATGCCTTACAGGACCGGCATGCATGAGTGCCCTTACACTGAGAGGTGAGGTACCAATATGGTTCAGTGTGCTTATAACAGAATCGCTGTTTTAAGTTCTTGGTATTTTTAAAGCAAAACTTAGGAACTGGTTCTATATGTTTACTAATAGAGGGATCAGTCATCAGGATGGACCAATTTTTCTTTATGACTTCACACACTTTATTAACCTCTGCTGAGTAGGTCAAACAGACCCTATTTACACCCTTGGTGCTGTTAGCCTCTGTGTCCCTCACTATACTTGAGAAGCTGTCAGAGAAGTAGGGTTTTACTTTAACACCAGTCGATGTATTCAGTTCTCTAATTCCCTTATCTATCTCACTGCCCTTATAGCCCCTCTTCAATAGATCAGCCTTTAGCACCCTTAAAGCTTGCTCTAAAGAGTCAGCATTAGTATGCAATCTCATGCACCTAAGAACCTGATTTTTAACCATGTTCCTAGTACCGTGGGATGGACTCATACTAGAAGAACTATGTAAGATGTTATTTTTCCTGCATGGTTTCCTGTACATTTTAGTGGACATGTTACCTAACATATCTTTGCTCACAGTAATGTCTAAAAAATCAATAACGTCAACAGAGTAATGCAGAAAGAAAAGACAAATAATTAGTTGAAGTCTCTAACATGTCCACAAAGGCTTGAACCTCATCCATAGTACCAACCCAGACAAAAAAGATGTCATCCACAAATCGCTTATAAAACATAACGTGTTTTATATAGATCTTTGCTGAAGACACATTCCAGCTTCCAACTGATTAAAACTAAGTTCGCATACGTGTTGGCACATGCTGTGCCCATTGCTACCCCTACAACTTGTAGAGAGTATTCTGACTCAAAAAGAAACAAATTATTCTCTAAGATCAGGTCTAGCAGGGCATAGATCATGCTAACCTTAGAGTTAAAGAAGCCACCTTCTTTAATCAGGAATCGCCTAACCCGCTCAATCCCATCCTCATTGGGTATCACAGTAAACAGTGATTTCACATCCAAAGAAACAAACAACATTCTTTTGATGTCATTACTAGATCTACCCCTAGCCCAGTTGTATAAATGCTCTAGAAACTGTTTACTATCTCTCAAAACTGGATCAACTTTGTCCAGTATGTCTCTCAGTTGTTTGTCAACATATACTGACAATGGCTCATTGAGCCACCCCCTTCTTGAAACTATGGGGCAATAAGGAGGATCCTTGGTGTCTTTGTGCACTTTCGGCAATCCATATATCTGTGGTATTGTCCATCTACATGAGTGTCATGACGTTTGCCACTTCTGTCTTAAGAAGCGTGAAGCTGGCTTTGGAGAAAATTTTATGGTGGTTTCCCTAACGGAGGGGTGGGGGTGGGATGTGGAATTCTAGGGTGATTAGCTTGTAGTCAGATCTGACCAACAAGGAATTGACCTCTGGTGTGGAATACCGGTTGCCCATGTTGGTAATGACTGGGTCTAGGATATTGCTGCCCCTGGTAGGGGTGTGGATAAGTTGATGCAAGGCATTGGAATTTATGAATTCCAGAAAACGTTGCACAAAAGAGTTGGTACATGAGTAGTTTTCCCAGTTAATGGTGGGGTAGTTGAAATCGCCCATTAGGGTGTTAGGTTGTACCCTAATATTTTCCAGTGTATCAAGAAATGAGGAGTGGGAATCCTAGGGCATGGTGGGGGATCTGTAGCAAGCTACAATTTGGATTGCGGTCTTGCCCAGAGTTAGTTGCACTTGAATACTTTTGGATGCATTATGCTGAGCAACTAGCCTGGAGGTGTGGATATCCTTAATGAATATGGACACGCCTCCACCTTTAGTGTTTTGGTCCAGGTTAAGTGGCCGAAAGGTGTGCTAGGAATTATAGCCTGGTAATGCAAGGGTGCTCTCTGGAGCCTTAAACCAGGTCTCTGTCACTGCACAGATGTCAATGTTCTCCATTTTAAGGAGTGCCTTGAGTGAGTGCATTTTGAGGTTTAGACTTTTAGCATTGAGTAGCATTACCCTCAGATTTTTCTTGCTTGTACCTGTTAGGGTGGTGAGTTTGTCATTTGAACCTTGCTTAAAAAAGGCACTATATGGGTGGCAAGAGCCTTAGCCAGTATCTAGAATCCCAAGGGCAGGTGCACGACATCTCTGGCAAAGCATCATGGTCTGTCGATCATGTTATCCCAGGCAGATACTGGATCCCCTTAGAATGACACCAGTAGCTTAGCTAATTGCTGAAGTAAATCATTTTGTCCTTGTACTGTGGTATAATTCTGGGTGATGGCAGGATGCTACTCAGGGCTAGGGTCATACCTGACTGGGCTACAAGATCGGACAGCTCCTTCGTGTCTCTTTTCATGTAGTCCAGGGAGGTACATCTCAGGTCATTCACACCAACATAGACAATGACAGAGTCATATTTGTACTTGTTGTGGAGTGACCTGAGTGCATGTATTATGTGGCAGATCCCAGCACCCAACAGGCAGCTGACAGTAACTTTCTCCTTGTTTAGCCTGGTGAGTGGAACATCAGTGTGCCTGACTATAGAGTCACCTATGACTACAGTGTTGGATACTTTGTTATGCCTTATGGGCTGTAGTTGAGTGGCACACTGAGTTTCTGGGCTATGTGTCATTTGGGTTGTTTTGGGGGTGGACGTTGCTTGTGTTTCTGCTTTGGAGGTCCCCGTTGCTTGGGCAGATTTTTATTGAGAGCCTCTGTGAATTTAGGTGTGTGTGTTTTGTGTTTCTATATGTGTGTTTTGGTGGTGTAGGTTTTGAGGGACTATGTGATGAGTGTGGTGTGGTGCAAGTGTTTAACCTCTCCTATTGACTGTCTAGTCCAGTCTTGGGTGAAGAGAGCTTTGCTTCCAGTTTGACTATATAAGTGCATCTCTCACAGGTTGTAGTGTTGGGTGGTAGGAGGAGAGGGTTGTCTGTGTACATGAGGCAATTGCTGCATTGCCCTAAGATGCCCAGATTCATCAGGTAGACAGGAGAAAACACTGGGAGCTGACCCTTAGACATGCCTGGATAGGTGTTTATATATTAAGTACTAAATCCTGTTTTCCTCTAGACATGTAAGGAAAGTTGAGTGCTGTAGTAATTTGTAGCTTATTTAGTGCTTAGAACAAGTTCTGAACAAGTGCTGAGCTCAAAGAAACAGATTTGAGTGCTAAAACTAAAAAAGCTGGCTAGTTCTAAGGGAAAATTTGAAGAGCAGACTTTATAGAGCTGGGAATAGTTTAATCCTAGCTAAGCGGTGGAGGCTCAGAAGCTTACAAACAGTCCTGGATACAACAAATCTGTATCTGGACTAGACTACTTACAGGAAAGGCAGGAAACAAGCTTAGAATTTTTTTTTTGTAAAGTGGAAAGGAAGTAAGGAGGAGCAGAAGATAACTCAAGGTTAAGAGCCAAGTGGGTTGGCCTTTTCAAATGTTCTCCCTGTGTTAGGTAGAATGAGGTAATGACACTAAACTGGGAGGAGTGTCCCAGATTAAACTTACAGTAGGGACGGGCAACTACAAAGCCACCAAGTATAAGAACAAGATACCAATAGGGAGGGAGAGTAGGAGACAAAAATCAGAACAAACAAACCCAAACAGGTGCTTAACAAATGTAGAAAATTCCCAGTTACTTCAGCTACTATCTACCAGTCATAGTTAGGAAATCATTCTACCTTTCTCAACTAATTAACAAATGAATAGAATTAAGAAAGTTGCAATTCCTCTCTATTCTTGCTTCATTAGATCCATCATAAATTATAGTGGACACTTCTACTTGTATGTACTTCTTCAAATACTATGTCCAACTTAAATGGCCTCTATGACTCCCAAATAAAAGATTTACAAGATTAAGCTCTTTAAGCTACCTGGCTAGATTGCAATGTCTAGTTATCTTCCTCCATCTCATACAGGTGTCTGCATGACAACTTTGTTTAGCCTTCCATCCTCTGAAACATGACATCCTGCCACACTTACTACACTATCAGAAAACTGGTAATACTACGAACACCATCTCCAAAGATCTCATTCTTCATTATAACATAAATAAGGCCTACTGGTGTGACAGATACCTGACTCAACATTTCCTCTACCTATTAAATAGACTTCCTATTAAATGTCAATCAAAGCAATACATTGTCTAACTGTAAAAACAGTTTTGATGATTTGCTTTGCATTTTTAAATTTACCCCTTGGGTATGTAGCATGGCTGTTCTTATCAGAGCATATATTTCATTTATAAAAGTGCAAAGGTGCAATGACTAGGCTACTTAATGGTTATTTAGACCACTTGCCCAATCATAACCTATGAACCCACCCAACACACTTCTACACTCAATCCTCTAAATGTTTAATCATTTAGTATGGATCTCTTGTTGACATTTGGCTCTTCATCTCTTTCTTGTTTTGCATTCCTGTTCCCACTCTTGTACAACTGGCATACCATAAACTACTTCCTCTACTACAATCCCCTCCTATTTTAACTTTTCCTTCTTTGACATCGACTACTTACCACATTCACCTTGATGTCTAATCTATGTTGAATCTGTAATCACTACATTTCACACATTGTTTGTTTTCAGAAAGGTTTGCTATAATCCCTTTGCATTTTTTTTGTCCAACCAAAAAAGTTTTTGGAGCTTTTCTCCTTAGGCTTCCACCAAAAAGGGGTCTTGTATGACCTAATTGAAACTTCCCTGTAAACAAATGAAAATAAATAAACTCACAAATCCTTCCTGTTAGAGTACTTTTTCTCTGACTGTGAAGAAATACAGAAATATATGAAAATAAAAGATGTAAGCCATTTTATACAAATTGAGTTGTTTGTTTGCAGGCAATGTTCCTGCTCCTTCAGTGAATACATTTTTTTCTGCCATGATTTAACTCATTTGCAGGATATCAAATCACTAACCCCTGCAATAACATAGCTCTGATACAGCACGCTTATTATGTCTGAGAAATCTGGAAAAGTATTTCAGCTCCTTATACAGAACTGTGAAAAAATGACAGAAACATCTAAACAAGAAATGTGCAAGACTTATTTTTCTGGAAACTATTTCAACGCTTTACTTATTTGTTTGTTTATTTATTTTATATTCATTTATCAGGGTAGAATACTGATCTCAAGTGGTCAATTTCAGGCTCAGCCCAGGTTAAATGAATAGTAGCATAAATTTGTACATCAACATAGCATTAACATATAAAATACATTGGTGCAGAAAAAGATAGTATGGTGTATATTAGTGCAGTTTTGAGCAAGTATTTACTTGCCCTGGGAAAAACTATGTGGTTTAGCATTTTAATTTTGTTATTCTCATCTTGGTGAATTCGTCTTTGGCATTATGGACTTTTGATAATGTAAAATAGAAATATATATATATATATATATATATATATATATATATATATATATATATATAGATAGATATATAGATATATATATAGAGAGAGAGAGATAAATATAGATTGACATATTAAACCTTTATCTTTAAACTCTCTTTTATATTAGATAAAAGACAATTTATCTTAAAGACAGTCTTAGAGATAGTTCAAAGATACTTATAATAGATAATTATATTATCTTAAAACTCTCTTTTTATCTATTAGACTTGAGTTTTGCTTGGCAGCATGCTCCAAAGTAAAATAATGTCTCCCAATCACACAAAAAAGGCACCACAAAGCAAAAAGCAATACATCCTAATACTTTCCACATTTGAAATTTGTCCCATCCATCCCGCGGTGTGAAAATAGTTATTTGTGGCTGGACACTGCTAACCACAGATTTTGGGAAGCACCTTAATATTTTATTTCACCTCAATAAAATGTAATTTCTCCCTATCACATAGAAGAGTAACCACAAAGCAAAAAGCAGATACAGCCTAATACTTTCTACATTTGAAATTTGTCCCATCCACCCTGCTGTGTGAAAATAGTTATTCGCAGCCATACACTGCTAACCGCAGCTTTCAGGAAGCACCTTGATACTCTATTTCACCTCAGTATAATTGTAGGTGTTATTTTCATTCTACTGTATATTTGATCTACATAGACTTAGCTGAAGTTTTATTTTTGGAACACGCCACTAGAAACTCTCTCTACCTTCTCCCCCTCTCCTTTTGACTGTTGAGTTCTTTATTAATAATGTCTTACTTTATTCTGTGATAGTACATTGATTCATGACCTGCTTTATACTACTGCCTGTGAAAGCCTTCCACAGACTAGTGCTAACCAAACCTCTTGGAGTTTTTCTCTATCTCTCCCTCTGAATTTTTTCCTTTCTGTTTCAGTCCTGCCTCATTGTGGAACATTTTAATAGTGTCACTAAAGATTATGTTCAAGATTACTTTTTTCTGTTTAAAAGCATAAAACTTCAGATGTTGTTAAGCAACTCATACATACCTATTATGATACTGCTGGAGATATTTTTTTTTATTTGAGTTTCTTCCTACATTTCTGAAGGCAGGTGCAAAGCTTTATGAGCTACTCTATTTTCAGCTCAGAAAAACTACCACCCCTTATCACCTGTCCCCATGCTAATTTCGTCCCTGAGGTAATTTATGCTGGTCTGTCCACTGGCATCATCTTTAAACTCTCTTTTTATCTATTAGAGTTGGGTTCCCTTGGCATCATGCTCCAAAGTAAAAGTAAGTGTTAATTCTAGCGTATCTGGCAAATCAGTGTGTTTTTACTTGTATTATTGTAAATGCTATTAGCAGCAGTTATCGGAAATGCTTTACTTGCTGTTTTTTGCTAGGAGGTTTTAAATGTATGATGTTTCTGTACTGTGACACACAGAGACAAATAGCAGATGCCCTAATAATGGCTCAAACTCATGTATATAGCGTTTATTTAGCTTATAATACATGCAAGTAGTGACTACTGTTGCAAGAGTTTGTAGTAGCTACTTTACAATTAAGGAACTGTAAATGTGCACAGTTTCTGTATGTTTGCATATGTGAGGATTTTAGATACCACACTGAACTCCACAACAGGATATGCGCATGTTTGAATACCTCTAAATGTTTTCTATTGCTAGCTCGGATTCTAAGGCCATTTTTGTGACATATAGCAGTGCTACACATGAATATTAAGGTGCTAGACTGTTCCAAATATTGTGTGTACACTCATTATTTTAGTGTCTGTACTGCAGAACTGATTAGAAACTAGCTCATTGTATACTCGCCACACACAAGCTGTATAATAACATTACAGATCTATACTGTCAGCTTAAAAATATCCTGTTACAGAGTGAGTGCAATTAACTCCTTTATGGGGCTAGTATTACTGGTATGTGCAGCCTAGTTTTATATTCTGGCTTGTTAACAGACCAATACTGAACCTGCATGCAACATCTACTATTTAAACTGTAAACTCAGTTGTTTTGTGTAACAGTTAAACAAATGTACTGAAATATATCAATAGTGCTACACTTGCATAAGCTTTTCGCACAAATACACTTTCACTTTATGCTTGTATGGCTCAGTGTAGATTAACATATTTCTGTCTTATTTTTGCATAGCTACTATTGTATATGCCAAAACAGTCATTATTTCTTCTTACTGTTATTTATTTATTTTTTTTGGTTGGTTGTTTTTTTTAGAAAATTCTCCCTATCACACAGAAGAGCAATCACAAAGCAAAATGCAGATACATCCTAATACCTTCTACATTTGAAATTTGTTCCATTCATCTTGCTGTGTGAAAATAGTTATTTGTAGACATACACTGCTAATGGCAGCTTTCGGGAAGTACTTTGATACTCTTATTTTACCTCAATATAACTGCAGGTGTTATTTTCAGTCTGCTGTATATTTGATCTACACAGACTTAGCTGAAGTTTTATTTTTGGAGCATGCCACTAGAAACTCTGTTTACCTTCTCCCCTCTCTCTTTTGACTGTTAAGTTCTTTATTAATAACTTTTTACTGTATTCTGTGATAGTACATCGATTCTTGACCTGCTTTTTCCTACTGCCTATGAAAGCCTTCCTCAGACTAATACTAACTAAACATCTTGGAGTTTTTCTCTATCTCTCCATCTGAATATTTTCCTTTCTGTTTCAGTCCTGCCTCATTGTGGAACATTTTAATTGTATCATTAAAGATAATTAGAGTGTTCAAGATTCCTCATTTCTGTTTAAAAGCATAACAATTCAGATGTTGTATTTAAGCAGTTCATACATACCTATTAAGATACTGCTGGAGATAGTTTTTTTTTTTTATTTGAGTTACTTCCTACATTTCTGAAAACAGGTGCAAAGCTTTATGAGTACTCTATTTTCAGCTCAGAGAAACTACCACCTCTTATCACCTGTCCCCATGCTTATTTTGTCCCCGAGGTAATTTATGCTGGTTCTGTTCACTGATTGTTGTTGTTTGTCTTTCAGCTTTTCCCGGTAAGGGGTCGCCACAGCAGAACTCTGGTCCACTAATTATTAGCAGTAGATTTTTTACGAAACTCCGAGGTGCCAGCTCGACACCCAACCTTCAACAAATGCAAGCCCATTTACGCACGCATGTCTTTCGAATGCTACCCAACTGCGGGGAGGACCATCTTTAAACTCTCTTTTTACCTGTTAGAGTTGAGTTACACTTGGCAGTGTGTTCCAAAGTAAAAGTAAGTGTTAATTCTAGCATATCTGGCAAAACAGTGTGTTTTTACCTGTATTATTGTAAATGCAATTAGCAGCAGTTATAAGAAGTGCTTTACTTGCTGTTATTTGCTAGGAGGTTTTAAATGTATGAAGTTTCTGTACTGTGACACAGAGAGACAAATAGTAGATGCCCTAATAATGGCTAAAGCCCATGTATATAGCATTTATTTATCTTATAATACATGCAAGTAGCAACTACTGTCGCAAGACTTTGTAGTAGCTACTTTACAATTAAGGAGCTGTAATTGTGCACAGTTTTTGAACATTTGCATATGTGAGGATTTTAGATACCACACTGAATGCCATAACAGAATATGCGAATGTTTGAAAACCTCTAAATGTTTTCTGGTTCTAGCTTGCATTTTAAGACCATTTTTGTGACATATAGCAGCACTACACATAATTATTAAGGTGCTAGACTGCTCCAAATAATATATTGTGTGTACACTCATTATTTTAATGTCTATACTGTAGAATTAATTAGAAATTAGCTGATTGTACACACAAGCTATATAATAACATTATAGATCTATATTTATTGTCAGCTTAAAAATATCCTGTTATAGAGTGATTGTGCGATTAACTCCTTTATGGGGCTAGTATTGCTGTAATGTGCAGCCTAGTTTAATATTCTGGCTTGTTAACAGACCATTACTGAAACTGCATGAAACATGTACAATTTAAATTGTAACATCAGTAGGTTTGTGTAACAGTTAAGCAAACATACTGAAATGTATCAATAGTGCTACACTTGCATAAAACACCAAGACACTTTCACTTTATGCTTGTATGGCTCAGCACAGGTTAACATATTTCTGTCTTACTTTTGCATAGCTACTATTGTATATGCCAAAACAGTCATTATTTCTTCTTACTGTTATTTTTTTTTGGGGTTGTCTTTTTTTAGTAATTTCACCCTGTCACACAGAAGAGCAACCACAACGCAAAAAGCAGACACATCCTAACACTTTCTACATTTGCAATTTGTCCCATCCATCTTGCTGTGTGAAAATAGTTATTTTCAGCTGGAAACTGCTAGCTGCAGCTTTCTGGAAGCACTTTGATACTCTATTTCAACTCAATATAATTGCAGGTGTTATTTTCAGTCTGCTGTATATTTGTTCTACATAGACTTAGCTGAAGTTTTATTTTTAGAGCATGCCACTAGAAACTCTTTCTTTCTTTCCCCTCTCTCTTTTGACTGTTGAGTTCTTTATTAATAACTTTTTACTTTATTCTGTAGTAGTATATCAATTATTGATCTATTTTATCCTATTGTATGTGAAAGCCTTCCTCAGACTAATACTAGCCAAACCTCTTGGAGTTTTACTCTATCTCTCCATATGAATCTTTTCCTTTTCATTTCAGTCCTGTCTCATTGTGGAATGGAACATTTTAATAGTGTCACCAAATACTGTTAGAGTGTTCAAGATTACTATTTTCTGTTTAAAAGCATAAAACGTCAGATATTTCATTTGAGCAACTCATACATACCTATTATGATACTGCTGGAGATAGTTTTTTTATTTGTGTTTCTTCCTACATTTCTGAAAGTGGGTACATCCCACTCTGGGCACATTCTGCTTTGCTCTGGGCTCACTCTGCTCCCCATACCCTACCCCCATTTCTACCCACCCCTTCTTTCATCACATTTATATTTCCTGTAACTCCTCCCCATCCTTCTTTACAACCAGTTCCATCACTGAAAGCATACATCTCCCAACCTCACCTACACTCCTCCCATACACTGATATTTTATTTGGCTACAACTCATAGCCCCACAATTCTATATATAACTCATGTTACATTTCACACACATCTCCTATCTCCTTTCCTCCCTCTTTACATTACTGATATTATTACCCCATGCTACATCCCCACATACATTTTTATACATCTCTTTTTCCTCCTCCACACTAACTTCCTCATCATTAACTACAATACATAGTTTTTATCTCATCTCTCCATCCTTATCCTCATGTAGCCATATATACTTAACTGAAGTGCATATATCACCCACCAACAGCAAAGTCAAGATATCTTACTATGTCTTCCCTAAATCTATGACTAAATCATATTCCTTATACAGTGTAATACATCTTCCACACACCCTCTCACAATGCAACCAACCCACTGACATCTAGATTAATAACAAACATAATATTCACCTGATAACAATAAATACATTCAGTATATGTAATAAAACCACAGAAGCACATGCCTGGCTATCAGTCTATACCCCAGACAATGTAGCAGTAACAGAGATCTGGCTAAAACCACATATCGCAGACACTGAAATTCTCCCACCAGACTACAATATGTTTTGCTCTGATAGACTACACAAAAAAGCTGGAGGAGTAACATTAATATACAAAAACTCCTTAACAATTACTACATATTGTAAACCAGCACTTACTTTTGGCAACATGGAATTCTTAATAGCATCTCTTCACATTAATAATAATAAACAAATATGTATAAGTTGTACTATACATCCCCCCAGGCCACAATATTCCCACCCTTGAAGATTTGCTATCCTGGTCAAACAAAAATATATCACAAGAAATCATCATACTAAGAGACACTAACATAAACTGGCAAAACCTTACCTCAGACTCTCCAGCTAATAGCATAAACTCATACAGCTTTATTCAACTTATCACTACTCCCACACATGGCATACCCAATAAATCTGAGTCAATATTAGATTGGATATTAGTATAACAACCTCATAATTTCTCTAATTCAGGCACTCTAGCAAACACCTTAAGTGACCACCTTCCAGTCTATACATATAGTATCCACATCCAAACTCCCAAAACTAACTCTTATAAAACAACAAGGAACCTCATTTGCTTTAAGGAAACTACTTTCAATAACATCCTAAAAGCTCATAATTGGGCCACCATAAAAACACTACCTTTAGATGATACTGTTAATTACTTCAACACAGTCTTCTTAGACACTGTTCATAAGTTCATAGGTAGGTACTAGGCGATCGGCCCAAGGGCCTAAGTAAGCCTAGCCAACAAAGTTCCCTAGCTTACGCCACCCAAGAAAGTTATTTTCCTGTGCCACTGTCGAGCAGAGACACAGAAGTGATCCCCGGGGTGTATTTCCTATTTCCCATCCACTCATCAATATTTTTCTTGAAGAGTCCTAATGAAGAACTTTGCTTGACATAGATGGGTAGCCTGTTCCAGAGTATGGGAAGTCTCTGGGACAGGAATCTATCCCTACAGCATGTCTTGTTTATTGTGGTGACAAGGTTTAGGTCCCAAGAGTGTGTAGCTCTGAGGGATTGGGATTTCTTTAGGTGTAGCATGTCCAACAGCTCTGGGTTTGACATAGCTTTATATGTTAGGCAGAGATCACCTTGGAGTAGGCAATATGCTATGGAGTAAAGCTGGAGATTTTTGAGACAGTCATTGTAGGGCATTTGTTTGAGGCCAGTAATCCTCTTTGTGAGGTATTTCTGTGGCCTTTCCAGCTGCTGCAGATGTCTTGTGAGGTACATTCCAAAAGGGGGGGTTGTACTCTATGATGGGTCTAATGAGTGTTGAGTAGAGGGGGAACAATGACCTCTTTTTTCCTGGATGAGAACCCTTTTATGATGAGGTGTGCCACATAGAAGGACTTCCTGACTATTGTGACAATGTGACTATCAAAGGAGAGACTACTGTCCACCTGGGTCCCAAGGTCTCTTATCACACATTCAGTGTTAAGTAGATTGCTGCCTATGTGGTAGTTTATGGGTATAGAGTTTTTACCAAAGGGGATGGCACTGCACTTTTTGGCATTGAGCTTGTGGCCATGGCTGGGACACCAGACATCTGTCTCAGCGAGGCCCTTTTGTAGGATGTCCACATCATTTGGGGACTTGACTATGGTTCCTAGTTTGCAGTCATCTGCAAACTTCATTAGCCAGATGCCTTCTGTGTTAGCATGTACTTCAGAGAAGTAGATACCAAACAGGAGAGGTCCCAGGATGGAACCCTGTGGTACTCCATTTGTCACTGCTTTGAGGTCAGATTTGGAGTCTGCAACTTTTACAGTGTGGGTTCTGTCAGTGAGCCAGTTGGCAACCCATCTTGTGATGTAGGGATTTATACATAGTTTAGTGAGTTTTGCTATAATTCCAGAATGGGGGATGGTGTCAAAAGCCTTGGTGAGGTCAAGAAAGGCTGTGTGAACCACCTTACCCTTATCTACGGCTTTGGTGACTGCCTCAAAGAAGTCGATCAAGTTCAGGAGGCATGATCTGCCTTTCACAAACCCAAACTAGGTGGGATCCAGAGTTTGAAGGTTACCAATGTCTTTGTTTATGAGTTCCATGATGATACGTTCCATGGCCTTGCAGACCAGGCTCGTCAGGCTAATAGGTTGATAGTTCCTGGGATCAGTGGTGGCTCCCCCTTTGTGAAATGGGATAAATGTTGCTGTGCACCATTCAGTGGGCACAAAGCCTGATGCGAGGCTATTATTGAACATGGTGCTTAAGTGGGGAGATAGTTCATTCTGAAGTTCGTGTAAAAATGCAACCTGGGATGTTGTCTGGTCCCATGGATGCTGTTTTTGGCTTTATAGAGTGCAGCTTTTACCTGCATAGTTGTGATTACTGGGACTCTGTATTCTTCCTGTATAGATATGGGCCCTTTATGGCATGGGGGGGTAAAGTTAGCACTGAACCTATCTGCCAGGATGTTGGCAATATCAGCTGGTTCTGTAATTTTCATGCCGTTGTGCTGTAACTCAGAGCAGATCTGGGTGTTACCATCGAGATTCTTGACATAGCTATAGAATGCTTTGTGGTTGTCCTTAGAATTAGTGGCAATTTTGTTTTCATAGCTAGATTTGGAGGATCTTATAAGGGATCTCAGCTTCTTACTGAGGCTGACCAGGGAGCTCCTCCACTCATGGGATTTTACTCTCTTTTGCAACAGTTTCTTCCTTCTGTATGGCAGGGGACCACCAGATTGGCTTCCTTTTTTGGAGGATAGTGTCTTGGTTCTTTTTGGGATAGCACGATCCATGCACTTGTGTAAGTGCTTATAAAGTGCATTTGTGTAGGATTCAGCAGTTGTAACTGTATTGTCCATCTGCATGGGTGTCATGAAGTTCACCACTTCTGTCTTAAGAAGCATGAAGTTGGCTTTGGAGAAATGTTTTACCATGGTTTCCTTAATGGGGGGGGGTGTGGATATCAAGGGTGATTAGATTATGGTCGGATCGGACCAACGAGGAGTTGACTTCAGGTGTGGAACACCGGTCACTCATGTTGGTAATGACTAGGTCTAGGATATTGTTGCCCCTGGTGGGGTGAGGATAAGTTGATCCAGGGCATTGGAGTTTATGAATTCCAGAAAGAAATGAGCTAAGTAGTTGGTACACAACTAGTTTTCCCAGTTAATGGTGGGGTAGTTGAAGTCACCCATTATTAGGGTGTTTGGTTGAACCCTAATATTTTCCAGTACATCAAGAAAAGAGGAGTGGGAATCTTGGGGCATGGTGGGGGATCTGTAGCAAGCTACAATTTGGATTGCAGTTTTGCCCAGAGTTAGTTGCACTTGGATAACCTCGGATGCATTATGCTGAGCAACTAGCCTGGAGGTGTGGATATCCTTAATGAATATGGACACACCTCTACCTTTGGTGTTTCGGTCCAGGTTACATGGCAGAAAAGTGTGGTATGAGTTACAGCCTGGTAGTGCAGGGGTGCTCTCTGGAGCCTCGAACCAGGTCTAAGTCAATGCACAGATATCGATGTTCTCCATTTTAAAGAGTGCCTCAAGTGAGTGCATTTTGAGATTTAGACTTCTAGCATTGAGTAGCATTACCCTCAGTTTTTGCTTGCCTGTTCCTGTTATGGTGGTGAATTTGTTATTTGAACCTTGCCTAAAAAGGCACTATAGGGGCAGCAAGAGCCTTAGCCAGTATTCGGAATCCCAGGGGCGACAGGTGCAGGCCATCTGTGGCAAAGCATCATGGTCTGTCGACCATGTCATCCCAAGCAGACAGATACTGGGTCCCCTTAGTATGACACCAGAAGCTTAGCCAATTGTTGAAGTCAATCATTTTGTCCTTGTACTGCTGCATTATTCTGGGAAATGGCAGAATGCTACTCAGGGCTAGGGTCATACCTGCCTGGGCTACAAGACTGGAGAGCTCTTCCATGTCTCTTTTCATGTAGTCCAGGGAGGTATGTCTCAGGTTATTCACACCAACATGGACAATGACAGAGTCATATTTGTACTTGTTGTGGAGTGACCTGAGTATGTGGGTTATGTAACGGATCCTGGCACCCAACAGGCAGCTGTCAGTAACCTTCTCCTTGTTTAGCCTGGTGAGTGGGACATCAGTGTACCTGACTATAGAGTCACCTATGACTAGTGTGTTAGGTACATTGTTTTGCCTTATTGGCTGTGGTTGAGTGCTACACTTAGTCTGTGGGCTATGTGTCATTTGGGTTGTGTTGGGGGGATGGAGGTTGCTTGCGTTTCTGCTTTGGAGGTATCTGTTGCTTAGACAGATTATTACTGAGGGCGTCCACAAATGTTTTTGTGTTACTATGTGTGGATTTTGGTGGTGTAGATTTAGTGAGACTATGTGATGAGTGTGGTGTGGTGCAAATGTTTACCTTCTCCACATGACTGTCAAGTTCAGTCTTGGTTGGAGTGAACTTTACCTCCAGTTTAGCTAGATAAGTGCATCTCTCACAGGTTGTAGTGTTGGGTGGTAGGAGGAGAGGGTTGTCTTTGTACATGAGGTAATTTCTACATTGCCTCAAGATGCCCAGATTCATCAGATAGACAGGAGAGAACATTGGGAGCCGAACCTTGGACATGCCTGAATACAAAAATATTTTCCTCTAGATAAGTGAGGAAAGTGAGTAAAAGAGCTGTTTTTCTCTAAGCAAGTTAGAAAAGTAAGTACAAAAACTGTTTTCCTCTAGGTAATGAGGAAGGCTGAGTGCTATAGTAATTAGTAACTTATTTAGTGCTTACAGGTTCTGAACAAGTACTGAGCACGAATAAGCAAATTTACGTGCTAAAACTAAGAATCTATATCTTCACTAGACGGGTTACAGGACAGAAACAAGTGCAAATGAAGGCTTTTAAATCAGAAAGATGAGAGAGATGGAAGAGATTGCCCAAACAGCCAATAACTACAATTTCTGGTCCAGAACCACTCCTTATGTGGTAGACAGGTTACCTAGTGCTTACCATTTCCACTGATAAGCTAGACAGCTTCCCTCCAACACAGAAAGGCTCGGGGGGATCAGAAGTTTACATACAGTCCTGGATACAGCAAATCTGTATCTGGAACACTAGTTACAAGAAAGGTAGGAAACAGGCTTACAGTTATTTTTTTTAAAGAAAAGGAGCAAAAACAGTAGTAAAAACAATTCACATGCAGTGCAAGCTAGCACACTTGAGTATGTAGCAATATTAGACCAAACACAGTTTAAAAATGCAATTAAATTAAAAAGGACTAAAAGCAAGTGCAGAAAGAGTTTACTAGGTAGAATGTGGTAAAGAGATGGGACTGGGGGAGTGTCCCAGATCAAATCTACAGTGGGGTGGGCAACTGCAAAAGCCACCAAATTTAAACTACAAGCCAAAAATAGGGAAGGTGGGACAAAACAATTTCAACAGAGATCTAAGCAACAACTAACAGTACAAACTCTAAAACCAATAAAATATACTCATCTCTGTATATTTGCAGATAGATTGGAAATCAGTCTCTCAGAACAGGGAGACAACACTTTCAACAGAGATCTAAGCAACAACTAACAGTACAAACTCTAAAACCAAAAAATATATACTCAGCTCTGTATATTTGCAGATAGATTGGAAAGCAGTCTCTCAGAACAGGGAAACAACAGTTTCAACAGAGACCTAAGCAACAACTAACAGTACAAACTCTAAAACCAAAAAAATATACTCAGCTCTGTATATTTGCTGATAGATTGGAAAGCAGTCTTTCAGAACAGGGAGACAACACTTTCAACAGAGATCTAAGCAACAACTAACAGTACAAACTCTAAAACCAAAAAATATATACTCAGCTCTGTATATTTGCAGATAGATTGGAAAGCAGTCTCTCAGAACAGGGAAACAACAGTTTCAACAGAGACCTAAGCAACAACTAACAGTACAAACTCTAAAACCAAAAAAATATACTCAGCTCTGTATATTTGCTGATAGATTGGAAAGCAGTCTCTCAGAACAGAGAGACAACAGTTTCAACAGAGATCTAAGCAACAACTAACAGTACAAACTCTAAAACCAAAAAAATATATACTCAGCTCTATATATTTTCTGACAGATTGGAAAGCAGTCTATCAGAACAGGGAGACAACAGTTTCAACAGAGATCTAAGCAACAACTAACAGTACAAACTCTAAAACCAAAAAATATATACTCAGCTCTGTATATTTGCAGATAAATTGGAAAGCGGTCTCTCAGAACATGTAGAGAACAGTTTCAACAGAGATCTAAGCAACAACTAACAGTACAAACTCTAAAACCAAAAAATATATACTCAGCTCTGTATATTTGCAGATAGATTGGAAAGCAGTCTCTCAGAACAGGGAAACAACAGTTTCAACAGAGATCTAAGCAACAACTAACAGTACAAACTCTTAAACCAAAAAAATATACTCAGCTCTGTATATTTGCTGATAGATTGGAAAGCAGTCTCTCTGAACAGGGAGACAACAGTTTCAACAGATATCTAAGCAACAACTAACAGTACAAACTCTAAAACCAAAAAATATACTCAGCTATGCATATTTGCAGATAGATTGGAAAGTGGTCTCTCAGAACAGGGAGACAACAGTTTTAACAGAGATCTAAGCAACAACTAACAGTACAAACGCAAACCAAAAAATATACTCAGCTCTGTATATTTGCATATAGATTGGAAAACAATCTCTCAGAACAGGGAAACAACAGTTTCAACAGAGATCTAAGCAACAATAGTACAAACTCTAAAACCAAAAAAATATACTCAGCTCTGTATATTTGCAGATAGATTGGAAAGCAGTCTCTTAGAACAGGGAGACAACAGTTTCAACAGAAATCTAAGCAACAACTAACAGTACAAACTCTAAAACCAAACAAATATACTCAGCTCTGTATATTTGCAGATAGATTGGAAAGCAGTCTCTCAGAACAGGGAGACAGCAGTTTAACAGAGATCTAAGCAACAATTAACAAACTCTAAAACCAAAAAATATACTCAGCTTTGTATATTTGCAGATAGATTGGAAGGTAGTCTCGCAGAACTCAGGTTCCAGCAATTAAATGCAGGCTGTTACTAACATGTCTAATTTTATGCAAGTGATCCTTGAGTTAGATAACACACAAGCTGTAAAAAACAGTTATACCAACTGAAGACACAGCAGAAAATAGGGGTGGGGGACAGGTTCAACAGAGATCTAAGCAACAACTAATAGTACAAACTCTAAAAAATATATATATACTCAGCTCTGCATATTTGCAGATAGTTTGGAAAGCAGTCTCTCAGAACAGGGAGACAACAGTTTGAACAGAGATCTAAGTAACAACTAACAGTACAAACTCTAAAACAAATATATATATATATATATATATATATATATATGTATATATATATATATATACACTCAGCTCTGTATATTTGCAGATAGATTGGAAAGCAGTCTCTCAGAACAGGGAGACAACAGTTTTAACAGTGATCTAAGCAACAATTAAACTCTAAAACAAAAAAATATATACTTAGCTCTGTATAGTTGCAGATAGATTGGAAGGCAGTCTCTCAGAACACAGGTTCCAGCAATTAAAAGCAGGATGTTACTAACAGGTTTAATATTATGCAAGTGATCCTTGAGTTAGATAACACAAAAGCTGTAAAAAACAGTTATACCAACCGAAGACACGACAGAAAATAGGGGGGGTGGGGGAAATAGTTTCAACAGAGATCTAAGCAACAACTAACAGTACAAACTCTAAAACCAAAAAAATATACTCAGCTTTGTATATTTGCAGATAGATTGGAAAGCAGTCTCTCAGAACAGGGAGACAACAGTTTCAACAGAGATCTAAGCAACAATTAACAAACTCTAAAACCAAAAAATATATGCTCAGCTCTATATTTGTAAATAGATTGGAAGACAGTCTCTCAGAACACAGGTTCCAGCAATTAAATGTAGGCTGCTACTAACAGGTCTAATTTTATGAAACTCTTAATAGCCTTGCACCAATAAGCACCAAACATATAAAACCTAATCATGCTCCCTGGCTTACAAAATCAACTAAACAAATAATTCTTGCAAAAGACCATGCCTGGAAAGAATGGCAGAAAAATAAATCTCTTCTAACTGAACAAAATTTCAAGCAACTCTGTAACAAGGCCAAAAAAACTAGTGACAAATGATAAAAAGAACTTCTTTTCAGTACAACAAA